>NC_063169.1:9273993-9368919 GCF_023159225.1 Perognathus longimembris pacificus | reverse complement strand
CAAGCGCAGGACCCATCTTGTAGATAGACTGGTCATTGAGGTGTGATTATAATTGGCCAGCTGCCCCGCCTGCCACAAACACCTCTGTGACATCACAGAAAATGAATACAGCTGAGAGCAAAGCAGGACTCATTTTCACCCAGCGTTATAAGGGCCCATCCAGAACGCTGGACAGCTCCCCATGCACAAGTGGGAGAGGCCCACCGGGAGCTCTGCCCTGTCAAGCAACAGCTTCCATGTGAGAGCCTCAGAAGGTCACTTTGACATCCTGTGCTTGTTAGAAATGCACATTATGAGCCTTTCACAACACACAGAATCAGAATCTGGAGAAAGAGCCTATGAAATTTGTGCTTCCACAAGCTCTCAGGTGGGTTCTTACTCATCTTCATGTCTGCAAGCCAATTATGGGGTTTACACAATTTGTTTCCTAACAAAAGAGTGATGACAAAACCTCCAATTTGTAGTCTCAGCGACTGAGAGAGCTAAGGTAGGAGGATTGCTTAAGCCCAAGAGTTGGGGTTGTCTGTCAGCCTGGACAACAAAAAACGACCCCACTTCAAACAATAACCAAAAAAAAAACATCAATCACTTGCATGCCCCTGTATTTGAGGATTTGCCTCTGACCACAAAAGTGGTAGGAACTCAAGATGTACTGTAGCCATGCACTCATCTGTTGAATTGAAACCTCTTTGTAAACCTACTCATACTTTTTAATATGTAAAGGGAAGAAAACATCACTATCAGGATTCTATTCACTCCTCACCTCACGATATGAATGGTTTATGTAGTTATTATATGTGATCAAAATTCTTTTTATGCCAGATGCACCAAAATTTATTTATTCAAATAGTTCTCATATCCCTCTGGGTACACACACCAAAAAAAACCCAAATGCAGCAACTTCAGAATACTTCCTTGTCTCCAACTTCAATAGCAGGAGCAAGGCTGTCCACAGAACACGCCTGACAATTAGAGGGTCTAAGCAGGATGCTGGGGAGTGTCTGCACCTGACTTAGGGCTCTTCAAGAACTCTTCAGGTTGAGGCATCTTCTCAGCTGGAAGAGAAGCAATGGATACCAATCATCCACAAGGAGAAAACATTCTGTGGTTGGAGAAAGGAATGGATATCTGCAACATAGCTTTAATGATTGGGCCTGTGCCAGGCCCTGGTGGCTCACACTTGTAACCCTTAGCTGCTCAGGAGGCTCAGAGCTGAGGACGGAGGTTCAAAGCCAGCCTGGGCAGGAAAGTCTGAGAGACTCTCAGCTGAATTAACCCCCAATAAGCCACAAGTGGAGCTGCTGCTTAAGTGGTAGAATGCTAGCCTTGAGGGGAAAAATAAAACGAAGGGAAGCCACGGGGCCCTGGTTCAAGTCCCAGCGTGGGGTCCTCACACCTCCACCACGGCCTGGCCCTGGGAATCCCCCTGTGGCCCAGCTCAGGCTGAGTGGGCCCAGCTGCGCCCAGAGTGTCCAACCTCCCCTCCTTCCCCACCCTGCTGACGGCCCCAGAGGCGCTGCAGCTTCCTAGTGCTTAGGAAGTGCAAACCGCTGTGCGCAGGCGAAGGGGCGGCCGGAGGGGGTGAGCAGACCCCAGGGCCCCGGGGGCCTCTCCAAGCCCCTCACCTGGCCGGTCCTGGAGCTCTGCGCCCCGGGCTGCGAGGCTCAGGAGAAAGCTCTTCACGCGATTCTGCCCCGCAGGCCGTCCCAAGATGGAGACCTCAGCCACGGTGCCGCGGGCCACCTTGCTCACGTGCACCAAGGCCCGACTCCGCCATGCCAGCTGGGAGACCACGGCTTGGTGGGGACCTGGACGAGTCGGGCCAGGGGTCAGGGGGAAGGGCTGGCCAGGGCCGGGCCGCCCTGGGGGCTGGGGGGGCGGTGGGGGGGGGGCCTGACCCAGCGGCCTCGCCCGCCCTGGCCGCTCCCCGAAGATCTGATCTGCCAGCCAGGCCTCCAGGTAGAACCCCAGAGGGCGGCTCATGTCCTCCACCGGAAACCACCACGGCCGGACGCGAACCTGGGGGCGCAGACGCGGGGCCCCACGCGGCCTCTCCTGGGGGGAGGACGGCTGCTGCCCGCCCTGTCCGGCCGCATCCGGCCCCATGGGTTCGGCCCTAGCGGACCCAAGGCCTAGAGGATCCATGGCCCGGAGGCCCGGCTGCAAAGGCTGGGGCGGCTTCCGCCAGGCCCGGCTCTTGAGGAGGCCCCGGCCCCGCCCCGTGGGCGGCGCCCCTAGGAGCCCCCAGGGCCATGGTCACTTCTGGTGCCCGGTCACTTCCGCTTCTCCCCTGAACTGGATGTGGGCTGGGGGGTGAGGTTTGGGGTTCCCCGGGGCCCCAGAGCATCAGAGGGGTCATCCCAGCCCTAGAATTCCAGCCTCAGGGCCTCTGCCCCTGCACGTCAGCGTACACAGGGAAAAGCTGATTCTGCTTCAGCCTGTGGGCAAATTATTATTATTACTATTATTATTATTATTATTATTATTATTTGGAATCCTCTTCAGGGCCTAGGATAAGGGTTTCCAGTCACCTTCCAAGCACAGGTAGGTAGATGAGGCCCAGAGCAGGCCCCACGAGCCTACAAATTTCCTCCCCTCTCTTCTGGTTCTGCCTCTCCGGATGGTTACCATTTTGAAATTAGTCAAGTTTTTCTCATCAGGGCTGGGAATATGGCCTAGTGGCAAGCGTCTTTGCCTCTTATACATGAAGCCCTTGGTTCGACTCCCCAGCACCACATATATAGCAAACCTTCAGAAGTGGTGCTGTGGGTCAAGTGGCAGAGTGCTAGCCTTGAGCAAAATGAAGCCAGGGACAGTGCTCAGGGCCTGTATCCAAGACCCAGGATTGGCAAAAAAAAAAAAACAACAAAAAAACATAGAGTCAAGTTTTTAATCAAGTTTTTTTTGCCCAACGAGATGTCACAAGTGGCCATCGACCATACAAAAAGTTAGACCCATGTTGTTTCCACCATCCTAAGACATTTAACATCAGTATACCTTGCTCCCTGATATTCTTAATTTCGCGTCTAGATTTTCAAAGTTGGGTGCTGGTGGCTCACGCACCTGTCATGTTCGCTGCTCAGGAGGCTGAGGTCTGAAGATCAAGGGTCAAATACAACCCAAGCAGGAAAGTCCCTGTGATGCCGGGAGCCAAATGGCTGTCATATTGTAACATGAAACGTCTATAGGGCGTAATTGAACAGAATGACTGGTGCCTGTGCTACCTCATCCGTGCAGGTTAGTCAGTTCTGATATCCTGTTTGGCGGTACATCCTACCCTTCATTGAAAATCACACACCCATAACCTTCTTGTAATGTACATTTTGTGGTTTAGGAACCTAGCACCCCCAACAGCCCTGCTCACGTCAGTTACCCCCATGCTAATCACTACATAAGCTGCTGTGTAAAAATAAAATTTGAGACCTTGATCAGAATCCTGTCTTGGTCTTCTTCCTTGTGTCTGGTTTGTCTCTCATTCAGGTCAATTCCCCCTCGGGTTCCTCTTGACAAAACCCCTCTGGCCAGAGCACTGTGAGATTCCTATCTCCAATTAGCCACCAAAAAGCCAGAAGTGGAACTGTGGTAGAGCACTAGCCTTTAGCACGAGAGCTTACAGACAACACTCAGCTCCAGAAACAAACCAAAACAGTTTTTTTCTCAACTCATTAAAGATGTCACACATTTGAAACAATCATGAAACAGTTTAAAAGTTGTGGACATCCCCTCCCCGCTTTGCCTCCCTTCCCTCTTCTTTAAATAGCTGGGTGATGGATGCAAGCTTCCCATCCCAGCATTGACGCTTCAGGGGAGAATTGTATGTGAAGCCAGCCTGGGTTACATGCCAAGAACCAGTCTCCAAAAGCAAGAAAATAAAAATAAAAAGTAGATATCACTAAAGCATTTTCCCCTTGCTTTCCCCACAGGGAATCTTTATCCTGAGGCCAGTGTGTCATCTTATGCTTGGTCTTACACATTTTCTTCTGTATTTCTAGAAATATTGTTTGGTATTTCTTTTAGAACAAATGGCATTGTGCTGTACAAACTATTTTGATTTTAGAATTGAATATAATGTGTGTGTTCCCAGAATCATTTTAATCAAAAGTGTCATTTAACGTATTAATACACTGAATTCCTCACCCAATTTAGACATCAAGTTTTCAACAAATCGGGTCTACAAGAGAAAGATTGACATTGGCTCAGTGATATAGTGCTATGTTTAGCACATGTAAGGCCTTGGATTTAATATCACTAACCCCCAAAAAAAGCCTGTAACAAAGATCTTGAATCATAATTTTAGTGGCTATTCCTTTGTAAAATTAACATAATACTTGTACACTGTGAAAAATTTTTGAAGATATAAAATATATCTTAAAATCAATATATGGTAAAAACCCATATATCATCTATAGTATATGCCTTGATATATAGCCTAGGCTGGTCCGGAACTTGAAATTCCCCTACTCCAACCCCTAACTGCAGGAAAGACAAGCATGTACCATTATATTTCACTTCCCTTATATATTCTGCTTCAATTACAAATTCTTTTTTCAATTGTATAGACATTATAAATTCTTCTTTCAGACCTAATTGCCTTTTCAACTTCTTTCTGGTGTCTTTTGATGAGCACCATTCTCACTGAACATATTTAGTCAATATAGATTGCAATATTAAATATCTTCTGTCTTGTTTAAGAAATTTTTCTGCTGGGTACCAGTGGTTCACACCTGTGATCCTCACTACTCAGGGAGGCAGGGATCTGAAGATCATGGTTCGAAGCCAGCCCACGCAGGAATGTCCATAAGACAATTATCTCCAATTAACCACCAGAAAACCAGAAATGGCGCTGTGACTCAAAGGGGCACTAACCTTGAAACAGCTCAGAGATAGCACCTAGGCCCTTAGTTCATGCCTCACAATGGCAAGAATGGTACCATGATACAAGCCTTGAGGACAATCAAAGTCATTAAGGTCCCTGAGAATGGCTACAACAAATTTTTATGTCGGGAAGCATATTTGTAAGACCTCACTACAATAAATAATGCTAAGAAGATATAAATGCTAAGAAGATTAAATGAAACCTCCAAATGTTAATGAATTGCATATCATCTTTTTCAAAGACAAACACATCTTCCCTGTCCTGAGCTCTGAAGAAGTTCATACTACTTGCTAGGATTGCTGCAGTTTCAACATTCGCATTGAAATCCTTAAGCCATCTGAGGTTAATTCTTTTGACTTGGGAAGGAGGCAGAGGTAGAGCTTCATCTTTCCATTACTGATCCTTTTTTATGTGAGCCATTCTCCGAGGACATGTCCTGAGACCCCTTCCCATTGTCATGCTGTGACTTTCAAACCTCCATAGGGAGTTAAGTCAGCCACAGGCTGCTTTGAAGGCATCAATTAGTCCAGACACAAGATTCTCTATGGTTCTCATCTAGTGGACAGCTTTTTTCAATTTTAGTTTTACACAGCTTGATGGTGCTTCCTACACTTTGGAAGCCCGAGTCCCACTTGCTGACATTATTCCAGTTTTCAAATTAATGACAATGTTCTTAGCATTTAACAGACTGTACCAATTTAAACCAGTTGTTGAACCACTCTACTGCCTCCAAGTGCCTTTGATTTATCCTCAAGAAGATGGTGAAGGTGACTTGAATATTGGCTCCACCATTTTCTAGCTATGTGATGGATGTTAATTTCTGTTCTCCAGCAAACCCTGAACAAAACACTACCCAAGTTTCCAATGGATCACGTGCTTTCATTTTATCTCCTTCCATAGAGGAACCAGTCTGATGGTCTTTGAGTTCTGTCAGTAGAGTGCATGAATGAAATGAATTGCTCTGTGTGTGTGTGTGTGTGTGTGTGTGTGTGTGTGTGTGTGTGTGTGTGTTGGTAATAGGACTCAAGGCTGGTGCTCTACCACTTGAAACACACCTTCATTTCTGGATTTTTGCTGATTAATTGGAGATGAGATTCTCATGGACTTTTCTGCCTGGGCTGGCGTCAAACCATGAACTTCAGATCTCAGTAGCTAGGAAAACAGGTGTGAACTACCAACACCGGTAAGTGAGTGCTTTTGTGGTTTCTCATTTAGAAACCTAATCCTTCATTAGTGCACTTCTTGGTTTAGGTTGAATGCCTTAAATTTGAGTCTATGTAGTGTGAAAAATAGTACAGTGCATAGTAAAGACATAAATCATTTCTGTATTGTGAAACATAATAATATAGTAATTTTATATATTTTAGATTATTAGGAAGAAAAGGAAACAAGTAATAAGATATTTACCAACACTGCCAGTTGAGGAGCAATCCTACAAAAATACATTAAAAGCCTAGTAGTTCTGTATAATAGGGCACACTCATCTAAGCAATTACAGAAACTTTATAATAATTCAGTGAATAAATGGGTAGATGGATGAATAGGTACACAGACATTCCACTCTTCTAACTAATATTCATGTAAATCCAAATCATCACTGACAGTCAATTTAGAAAAATAACTCATTTACCAGTTACATGTTGCCTTGTTTTATAGAATACTGAGTTTCAACTCTACCACTTTTATGAAGTTTGTACATTTCTGATGCCGGTCTAATTTCTGATGGTGGGAGCCCAGTGCAGAAGGGTCCTGGTGAGGGTCAACCCGCCCTCACTGGAGTAAAGACAGACTCCCAAGCAGAACAAGGTCACCCAGGGACACAAACCTGTACACAAGAGGATAAGAGTTTGAGGAGGAAGCACCCCTGGAAGTAGTTTGCTGACTCTACAATAAGTTTGGCAAAAGATTCAAGAACTTGTGAGCTTCCAGGCACTAAGGAAAGATAAAATACATACTGACTGATTACCCAGAATGTTACATTAATATCTCTAAGAATCCTATAAAATGCATTTAGTACTAATGAACCCAACAAAATTACAAGCAAAAATACTTATCTATGGTCATACACTAGCAAGGGACTATCTCACAATGAAATTTAGAATACTCTACTTGAATGGCAACAATAACAATATTCTGCAGAATCAATTTAAACAATAGGGAAAGCATAAAATAAATATTAGCAAGCATTTCTGAATGAAATTAAGGAAAATGCAAAGAAATGTGAATTTATACTATGTCCATGGATCAAGAGATTTACTATTTCTAAACTGGCACTCATGCATAAGTGGATGTGAAGAGCAGGTGTTGAAACTGAGATGCAGTATCTAGCTCCCCTCTGCAGAAGTGCAACGCATCAGCACTCAGCTACTAACCATGGAGCCAGGGGCAAACAGACAATGGCCATGCATCTCATGTTTGAACCTGATCCAAACCAGAGTGTTGCTGTAGCATTCAAGCAATGCCTGTGTATGTGGTAGTTGTAATCTTCCAATCTCCTACAGAGTCATCCCTCTTAGATCTCCTAAGGAGGAAAGCCAGTTTGCTGGCTTTGACCCCTTTGCCTTCCTCTACCCTGAGCTTCACCTCCCAGACTGTGACAACCAGGACAGAATCTGTAGAAGATGCACCAGTCCTGCTCTTCCTTTCTGCTCCCTGAGAGCAGGACATCTTCCTCAGCACAGCACCCAGCCTGATCCCGGTACTGTCTTCGGCTCCTCCTGTATAAAATGCCCTAGATACAGAGTAGGAAATACTCCTAGAACCATGGTCAGAAGAATGGTGGGATCACAGCACCTACTGCTTACAAGAGCTTGACATGGAAGAGGAGGACTAGTATTATTTATTGATTTACTTTCTTCTTAACTTAATTGTGTTTGTTGTTATACTTGACTATATCTGTGTTATTCTTAAGATGCTTTCCCGTTGATATATCATTACTGTATCCTCTAGGGTGCACAATGTAATGTGTAGGTGTGTCTGCCTGCGATTGGGTTATTACACTATGTGACTTAACATGACTAACACCTCTGAAAACCACCCCCACTGGACACTACTCATTTGCAATATAAAACAATTCCACTAAAATTAGGGAGGTGAATGATACTTTCCCCAAACAGACATTATCTACACACTGGAAGGAATAGGCACACGTGGAGGCAAATGAGAAACCTGGATGAAATGGCACAAAACCGTAGACAGTAGGAATCAGCTTGGAGAATTGTGAGGATCAAAATATTATCGTCTCTTGCTACATCGCAGTTCACTTCTTATGGCTTCCCTGTATCACAGGTTATATATATATATATATATATATATATATATATATATATATATATGTATGTATGTATATATACATATATTTATCTTTATTGCAAAATTTTTGCAAGAAGTATATTGTGGGATTTCCAGTATATAGGCATTTATATATTTATGACTTAAATTATTTTTCCTAAAATTTTGAAATTATATAAAATATTAAACTGTTAATTTAAACATATTAAATTGAAATACAATACTGTATGTTTTTCATTACCATATGAATACTGTACTGTACACACTCGAAATGCAATATGCCACTACCACTTGTCCACGTTTGCCAACCTGAGATTGTACTCGGCACACCATTGACTGATGGGATGGAAGAAAACCAACTATAGCATTGTACTTTTTAATCATGGGTGCTGATTGGCTCAGTGACTGTAGCATGGGCACTGTCCCTGAGCTTCCTTTGCTTAAGGCTAGTCTTCCACCATTTGAGCCCCAGCTCCACTTCGGGTTTTCTGGTTGTTAATTGGATACAATCTTCTCAAGGATTCCCCAGACTCCTCCACTCTGCCAGGCTGTCTTTGAATTTCAATTCTCACATCGTAGACTCCTGAGTGTGTAGGGTTATAAGCATGAGCCACAATTCTCTGGCCACCTAAGGGGTTCGTATCTAGTGAACCACCAAAAGGATCAAAGTTGAGTTATGACGCAAGGGGTCAAGTGCCAGTTTTGAGATAAACAACAACAACAACAACAAGACAATACTGCCCGGGTTCTGAATTCAAGCCACAGGACAAACACATGGCTACATGGATGGATGGATGGGTGGATGGATGGATGGATGTTCAGGAGGTGACCATTGAGGATGAGAGGGAAGAAAGCAGTGGTTGGAGCTCATAGGAAGAATCTTACCCTGGTTGATGCTAAGTCTCCAGAAAATATGTTCACATTCCTGAGTGTGCCATCCCCTGCTACTTCCACATCCTTGTCACAAATCATGTATTTTTATATATTTCTAAAGTCCAACGTTGGGTTTGAACTTCGGGCCTTGCACTCTCACTTGGCTTTCTCCACTTGTGGTATTTGGCTGAGAACATGGAAGTAAGAGTCTCTTGGATTTGCTGACCCAGATGGGTTTGAACCATGATCCTCAGCTCTCAGCCATCTCAGGAGCTAGAATGACAGGCATGAGCCAGCAGAGCTTGGCTCCAGTCCCCATCCATTTTAACGAACTTGGATGGCCAAGACTGGGGATTACTGAATGGCTAGAGGAAAATAATCTACAAGATAACAAGATTAGAAGAACCTCACAGCTGAATACAAAATTATGGGGGGGGGGGGTGGCGAGAGAGCTGATACTGAAGATTGAACACTGGGGCTTGAACTCGGGGCCTTGTGCTTTCAATTGGCTTTTTCTCTCAAGCCTGGTGTTGTACATCTTGAGCCATAACTTCACTTCCAGATTTCCTGTCTCTCTTGGGATTACACACATACAGATTTTAATGTTTAGGATACTACTCTATTTATGATGGGACACCTCAATTCAGAGTGGCTTCATATTCCATCTCCATAGCTTAATAGATACATGTGGATTCTGGACTACCTTTGTGTTCAGGATAGATCTTCATCAGCAAACTTGGGAGGGAGGAATAAATGCCCCACCTAATTTGACGTTAAGTGTATTCCAGAAGCCAACTCTGGAGACTGACAATCATTAACAGGAAAAGTTGCGGGATGACTGCTGGTAGAGCTCAAGTGGTATAGCACCCGCCTAGGACGCATACAACCTTCAGGCTAGGGAGAAATACAAGTCCCCTGTGAACCCTAGAGAGCCAAAGCCAGGAACCTGTTTGCAGAATAGTTTCTTCCAAGCTGTTTAATCTCCAGTGTTCATGATCTCTCAGGCATAAAGCAACACGAAAACAAGTATTGGTAGGATACATAGTGCACTTAGGTAACATCCAAGTACCTCTGAGCAGCTCTTCTTCACTGTCCTCAGGTTCCGTAACCACCTATGGGCCTCACCTTGCTCAGTTCCCAGGAACTCTCTGAAGATGGCAGATACAGCGTTGGAAACTAGGCTGGGCTGGGCAAGAGTAGTTCAAGCCTTAATCCTAGCTGTGCAGAGGCTGAAACATGGAGGATTATAGTTCAAAAATAGCCCAGGCACCAAAGTGTGTGAAACCCCAGCTCACGTAACCAGCAAAAGAAGCAGACTGGAGTAATGGCTCATGCATTAGAGCATCAGAGAGAAAGCAAGCTCAGGGAATGCACGGACCCAAGGATTTTGGTTTTTCTTTAACCAGGAAAGAATGGAGCTTGGCTGGACCTAGTCCAAGCTGTGAGCACATCGACATAATTCTCACCACTGGGGATCAGAAATTGGCTCCCTATCCATTTTCTACAGAGATCATCTCATTCAAGACCTCAGGAAGGAGAGACGGAGACCTGACGGCATCCTTCCCCAGCCCTCCTGGAACTCGGATTCCACTTAGACCTGGTCCATGCAGGACAGGCTGTTCCACAGGACCGGCTTCAGTGCTGTCCAAGTGTGGGCCAGTGCTACACTTGGGTGGGTCGGGCAGTCCTTCGGGGCCATGCCTGTGGGGCACAGACACCCCTGGCAGCGGCCGATTACATCCCTAGGGTAATTATACACCATCTTAGGCTGGACACAGGGCCGGGGCAGTCTGGTTCGGTGAGTTCTCAGGATCCGGCCTGGAGGAAAATAATCTACAAGCTAATAAGATTAGCAGAACTTCACAGTGAAAAACAAAATGAGAGAGAGAGAGAGAGAGAGAGAGAGAGAGAGAGAGAGAGGGTAGTGATACTAGGTACCCCGTACACATGGAGGCAGTTGCCTCCTTCTTCCCTGAGGTCCCTTCCTGGCCACAGCTCCATCCCTGCCCTACATAAGGCTTCCCCGTGGGTCCTCACTCTCTTGCCGACCTCTTGCACCTTGACCTTGGGAGAGGGTCAGCAGAATAAACTTTTCTGTCCTGCCCGAATACCGCATGGCGTTCTTCTTTACTGGCTACCTACTTTAAAAACCTAACAGAAATCTCAAGGCAGTGAAACCCAAAAGAGGGAACCGGCCCCTCACCCCCATTCCTGGATCTCCACTTTGGAGCTCAGGTCCATCTTCCTCCTCCCCGAGGCCTAGGAAAGCAGGCCGTCAACACTCTGAGGACACTCCAGACCCACACCAGACACGCCAGCCCTGCCCCACAGGTTCCTGTCCACCTCCCCAGGCAAAAGAGATTCCCTCCATCTCCCAACTCCCCACACGGTAAACTGTGACAGGACTGCTGGGAAGTCCAAGCCCACTGTCTCCTCTGAGACTCGAGGCCTAGGTGTGAGCTCCTGGGAAATGAAGAAAAAAGTGACCCACGCCCAAGGCACGGAGGCCCAGGGCAAGAATTCCCATTCTACAATGGCAAAAGGGTGGAGGGATTTACCAAAGCAACCCAATCCCCCTCATGACACAGTCATTCCTGGAGCACCAAGGCCAGCGCCCAGCAACCCCGAGTATTGTTGGGAACTCCAAAGGCTTTCACCACCTCATCCCTATGCCCTGCACAGCTGGGCTCGCATGGACTCTCTGCAGCTGGCTGTGCTCAGCGTGTGTCCCTGTCCTGTGCGCAGCCCACAGTCCTGGCGTCTGCACCTTCCTGGGGGGTCTGGGGTGTCGACTGCAGCCTTGGCCTCTCTCCCCAGTTCACACAGATGGCCCAGGGGCTGCCTGCCGGAACTGCACCCCTGTCACACTCTGCCAGCCTCTCAGGCCTTCTCCGAAATCCTTGTGCCAGCCGCCAGTGCGGTTTACTCTAGCATTCTGCAGGACCACACAGCACTGCTGTCAGCAGCCTGCGATGTCACAGTGTGCCACTCCCATGCCCTGCGCCGCCGGCCATCACTGCACCTGGCCTTTGGCCACCTGTGAGAGCCTCGAGGTCCCAAGATGGGCGGTGAAGCCTGGAGCTCAATCCCCAGATGCCCCAGCAACACTCACCTTCACGCACCCACCCTCTCATGCCAGACACACGCGTCCACGGGGCTTTACTCACACTCACACCAACACACAGTTAAGAGAGCAAGGGCCCAGCTCATGCTTTTGGTAGGAACCTCTTGCCAAGGGAAAGGGGGTGACACATTCCTGCCATTTGACAGGAACCCATTCCTGTAGACAGAGCCTCTGGGACCCCCACCTCTCCCCGCACCCCTGCTCTGCGGCAGCACAGCTGTGTCAGACCCATGGAGGACCCCGCCAGCCCTGGCCTCCTCCATCCACGGCTGCCACAGCTGCTCCCTGAGGGGAAGAGCAAATGCTAGGAGAGTCCCCCCACTGCCTGGCTGTGCAGACAGACACGCCCAGCCACTGTGCAGACTCCCACAGATACCATTCCCCTTCCCAGGCTAGGCCAGGCCTGGGAGCCAGGGGGACCTGGTCGCATCACAGCTTAGGGAGCCCCAGCTCCTGCAGAAGCATGTGTCTGCCCAAAGCAGGGATAGGGCCCCCTCCACGAAAGGCTGAGTGGTGAACTGTCAGCTCCAACAAGTTTGAGGGCTGAGACAAGGCAGCCACAGGACAGAGGATCCTTTGGCCATGGAGCCCCCGTGCCCGGTCTCTGTGCACAGGGCTCCCGTGGGAGATTGCAGGGCGCTCTGCAGGGGACAGGTGTGCTTGATGGAGGAGATGGGGAACGGTGGGTTTGTGTCCCCAAAGCTTTTGTAAGCTCCAATGCCTGTGCACCTGGTGGCCTTGCTGACAGACCCAGAGAAATCAAAAAGCAAAGAACTGGTGGTTCATGTCTATCATGTGAGCTTCTCAGGAGCCTGAGATTTGAAAAGTAAGCATGGATAAACAAACCTGTGAGAGACTTATCTCTGATTTATGTGTACCAAATGAACCTACAAACCAAAAACTGCTAATGAAGCTGTGCTTCAATATTCAATTATTAGACTGAGCAAACCAGCCGAGCAACCTGAATACCAGTACAAGAAAAAATAAATGAATACAAAGCAATAGACAAAGAAATAACAAAGACTGCATGGAGGAGACCCTGATTCTTCTGAGAGAACAAAAGGGGAACGATTCTGCCCTACGCACCACTGCCCCAACATTGAGCTTTGTCACTGCTTGAGCTAGCCTGGGATTTTGGATGCATTAGGCCAGAGCTACAAGCTGTAGGCCTCAGACATGGGCAGAATCCAGAGATCCTTCCATTGCTGTCTGAGGTTGTTGGAGGGTCTGCGTTCTGGAGGAAACCCTCTCATTAGATAAAGGTTGTCACCATTGTGGACCCTTCTTCCTATTCTCTACATTCACACATGCTTTCAGTCAGTTTTCCAGTACTGCAAAAAATACATGAGATGATAAGTTACAAAATGGAAATGTTTATTCTGGCTCACAGCTGCTGTAGAGCTTGTTCAAGAACCACTGAGAATTAGGATCCAAGCTTCCATTTGGGATCTGAATTATCATTCTTCCCTAATTTCCAAGTCCAAGTCAGGTTTTCATGTTCAATTAGTGTTTTCTATCTACTGGGGGTTTGTATTTTGTTTCTTCTGTGTATGAGAAGAGATGGGTGTTCTGTTGTCACTAGAGGTATGGACAAACGTGTGAGGGTTTGCACCCTGTGCTTTCCAGCACATTAATTCAATGGCGCTGAAGTCTCCCATGTACTGTGTTTTCCTCCCTATTTTTAAATCCCTCTTCAAATGTAAAGGCAAAAACGGGACATGGCTCAAGCTAGTGTTGGTGGCACAGACCTGGTGTCCCAGCTACTTAGAAGGCAGAGACAGGAGAATGCCAGGCTCTGAAGTTCCTGACAAGCCTGGACAAGCCTGGACCGTAGAGACCACCTGAAAGGGAAACTATAAACCCCCGGCAGCTATCCATGGCTGTCCATGCTGTGTGAGGTTTAACAGCCGGCTAGTTCAGGGGGCAGTTGATAAAAATCATAACGGGGGATATTTTGTGCCAAATATTGTTTCATCTGAATCTTCTCAAACATCGTGACTGTGGCTTACACTCCCCACTATTCCACTGGCCTCTGCCTGCTCTAACTACATGCCACAAAGGAGCAGCTTGTAAACAGCAGACATTTCTTCTCACAGATCCAGAGGCTGGAAGTTCACCATCAAGGCACCTCAGATGCAGGGTCTGGGAGGCCCTGCTCTCTGGATGGCAGGCCACTCCATCAACAATGGCTAGAGAGCTCTCTGGGGAGGGGGAGGAGAGCCCCCACTCCAATGTGAATGCTTCCACCCTCATGACCTGCCGCCCTCACAATGCCCATGCGCCAATGCATTCCTGTAAAAGATGAGCGCCCCCAAAGCAATTTTGGATAAGGCACAAACTAAAGATGAGCGAGTCAGGTGTGGCTCCTGTGCATTTGTAAACGTTTGAGTGTGCATGACTGTGCTCACAGGTGTGTGCCCACATAAGTTTCTGTATGCGTGTGCAACTGCCCATGATTCTTAGTGGAATGAAGTTGCTCCTCAGCTCCTCTGATTGTCTCAGCCCCATTTTCTGGGTGTTATAAACCAGCAACACCAATTCTTAAGGAAAACAGGCAATGGGGGTGCTTGTGGGTGTGCACTTCTGACAACACGCAAGGATATAGTACTAGAAAGAACCCAGAGACTACCTGAGGACACCGAGGAATATCAAGATGCAGAAAGGACTGATCCAGGGCCTCGCCTCGAAAAGACTAGTGGTTCTACTGAATTCACACGTGACTCCTGGAAGCCGAGTGCCCAGGGAAGGTGGGGTGAAGGATGGAGTGTAAATCTGCAAACCCTTTGTGAGACCCAGAAACACATGGCTCACTGGGGAGGTCTACTCGGGAGTAGGATGAGAAAGAGGAGCCCACAAGTCCTTCCCCGTGGGGACCGCTGACATCATGGAGGCTGGGAGCCGCTTTCCTGGGATGTCCTCAGCCACCTCGAGTGTCCAGAGACAGTGAAGGCACCATGTTCTCATGTTGCTGTCCAAATTCAGCCGACTCAGGCCTCAATGGATCCTGGAGGCAGTACCTGTGTGTGTGGAGACACCAGAGAAGGCCTTGATCCTGCTCTCAACTAGACACCGTGGCCACTCTCCATAGAGGACCACCAGCGGTACCCACCCACCCAGGCCAGACCAACACGGGCCAGGGAAGCAGCCTTCTACTACCGGAAGAACGCCAGCCCCCAATGCTACAGATATGCAGCTCAGTGTGCACACTGAATGAGAGAATCTGACCTCCACCTGTGGCACAGGAAGACCACCCACCAGTTTAGCTGCTAGGGCTGTGGAGCTGACTTTGGCTGTGACAGACCCATCCCATTCTGTGACGGTGCAAGAAGAGCCACCAAGGGACACGGCTGCAACTGTACCTGAGCAGGCGGTGCTCATCTCCTGAAGCCAAGCACCTTCTGTTTGTAGAGTATGAACAGCAACACCATGGTGCAGCTGCTGAGGACCTCAAGTCGACAATGGAGAATACAGAGCTGCCTCCCGCTGGGACAGCTCCTGAAGAGCCACCAATTGATACCGATGTTAGGCATGTTGAGCTGACAAGGACCTGTGTCTCCCAACGGAAACCATTCCATCTGTGGCATTTCAGTCCAGAGCATCCGGGGACTTGCTTCCTCAGACAATGTCCTGACACAACTCTAAGTGGATCAGAGAAGGTGCTGGGCATGGGCTCAATGGGACGTTACCCACTGGTTCCGAGGACTGTGCCGTCACCCATCCCTGGGAGAAAAGTGTTATGAGAAGGAGGACAGCATAGGGACCTGGAAGGCAAGGACATGGGGCCTGAGGTGAGCTGCTGCACTGGAACTATACTCAACTTTCCGTCCTTCCCCATTCCTAATCAAGTTTTCTTTGTTCCCAGGGGCTGGAGGAGCATGGACAGGGCAAAGGGTTGCTCCCAGGGACCCAATTCCAGAGAGAAGGAGTCAACGTACCCCATGTTACAGGTCAGGTCCTGTGCAGATGCGCGGCTCACATTGCTTTTCCACTGTGTGGCTGCAGTTAAACTGGAGAGAGAGAGAATGCTGAGGTCAGGGAGTGGGGGATGGGCCAACTGTGGGCGCTCTTCAGAGCAGAGCCACGCAGGAAGTTCATGGCTACATCCTGCCTATGGCTGACCCTGAGGCTCTGCTCATTCCATTGCAAGTTTGGGAACTGGCCCTAGGTGGAGGAAATCCAATACGGCCCAGGCCTCTCTAGCAGCCCTCACGGAGGGTTTCTGAGCTGCCCATGATGTGAGAAACTTCTCTCCTCCCACCTGGAAGATTTGCCACAGATTTCCTGACAGTGCAAATGGAGATGGTTTCCACAGCTCTGCTTCTTAAAAATACATTCCTGAGAAATGGGCACATGACTTCTGTCTTGTCTCTATCTTGTGCCAGGTATGCGGAGCTGCTGGCTACATGGCAAGAGATGTCATAGCTCTGTATGTTGAGGTGCTATGATTATAGATGTAGACCACAGTTGCTGGATTACTTTTCCTAGTAGAGTAACCTCTCTTTGTGTAGCAAGGTGTGGCCTTAAAGTCTAGATCTCCTTTCCTCAGGCTCACTGTGGGCATGACAGCATGTGCCACCATGTGTTGTATAGTATTTCCCAAGTACTAAATACTCCTATTGCCCAGGGAGGATTCCCTCCGTAGTCTGAATCTTCTCTACACTAATTCCTCTCCTGGACAATCTTCTCTGTCATCCGGGACTTTTTCATAACACCTACTCAAGTTCATGGGGAAGAGGAAGCAATGAGTTTGGAAGAGCAATCATGGGTAAAATAGCCCAAAAAGTGCAGGGAAAGAATGTTGTGAACCCTCGGCTCCCATGGCACTCTATTTAATCCTAGCTACTCAGAAAGGGAGATGGAAGAATCTAGGTTAGAAGCCAACATGGGAAGAAGATGCTGTGAGACTCTTATCACCAATGAACCGGGAAAAAGCTGTTTCGGAGGTTGTGGCAGCAGTGAAATCTCAAAGCCAGGAGAGTGGCAATATGGGAACAAGGAATGACCTGGATATGGGTGCAAAGCAACAGAAGGCAACTTGTAGCATCTTGTAATACTGAGCTTGTTCTATTGGATATGATTTACCTCCAGAAGATGTTCCTACAAACAACGGACATCCCTGGCACATATCCCCAGAAGGCCTGAGAGAGTTTCTATGGTCCTATTTCACTATCTCCCAAGACTTGCCTCCCATCTCAGTGTCTCGGGGAGGGGGGGGTGGTCAGCCATTACAACAGATGCAGTGAACAGCAGTAGAACCAAAGACCAGGAAGGAGTGGACCACGGGAAGCTAGAGAAGGTTGAGAGAAATGCCCACTTGTGGCATTGGCCAAACACAGTCAGCAGGCGTCCGAATGCATCCTGAGTCAGTTGTCCAAGTCCTGTTTAGCCAGGGGAGAAGGCCAGATAGCCCACAGCATTTTCAGGCCTGTTCACACTCAAGGCATGACCAGGCAATCCTAGATGACTGTGCAGTCAATAGAGGTTAGAAAGACCTGTTAGGACATTCTTCCTCAGGACCCATAATGCCACTCCAGGACGTTCTCCTCCCTCACTTATATCATGCCACAAACCATTTGAATCTGGAGTTCTGACCTGTCAGCCTACATACATTCAGTCCACGTCAGTCTAGACACCTATATGGGTCTTGACAGTGTGTGTTCGTTCTGGTGCCCCAAAAGCCAAATCATGGCTAGCCACTTCCAGGCTTTACTTTGGTTCACCACAGTAACTTCAATCTAGCCTGTGGCTGGGAAGCAAGCCTAGGCCTAGAGGAGGGTGTGGCTGTGCTCATCCATGCAGTGGAGTGAGATGTCACGGGGTTGTGATAGGCAAACCCAAGAGAGGGAGCACATCTCACCCTCCAGTACTGTCAGGGGAGAGGAGGTCAGAGCATCAGGGCCTCAGACACACAGAGGACAAAGCACAAGGGACGCTGGGAAAGTGTAAACAGGACAAGAGACTGGCCCAAGTGCCATTTCCATACTATGTATTCCCGATTGATCAATGTTTACAGTCCAGATCAATCACTTTCCTGTACAAAGAGCTCAGGTCTCCACTGTCCTCTGCTTTCTCAGAACAGAGCGAGTCTAAGAAGCACCTTGCAAGGATGGAGTTCCAAGCTCTGTGTTCCTTATCCTCAGACAAGCTTCCCCTCCCCTCCACCTGTGCCTTTCCCTGAACATCCACAGTCAATGGAGGATTCTGGGCTAAAGCTGTGGCTCATAACTCGAGCACTTACCTCTCAAACTTGAGGCTCTGGGTTTCACCTGAAGGATCACCAACGGGAAATCCAATCAGGTAAACCTGGACTTCCCAATGTAATCTTTTCATGCTGAAATAAAATACATAATCCTATCTGTACGTGCAGGAACTCTCTACATTCAGACTTGTAGGTAGAATGAACTATGTTATCAATAACTGTTCTCATATCAAAAGCATCATAGTATTTGTGTTATTTAGGCTTTGGGCTAACTTTTCCAAACCAAAAGAGAATGGTATGCCTGCCCGGGCTCAAGTGTGACAGTACCTTTCTAGCAAGTATGCGGCCTTCACTTTAAACTCCAGCTATCCCCACCCAATGAAAACAAAGCTTGATTTCCAAATTCATATGAATTGAAAAAGAAAAGCCTTAAATTCCCAGACACACACACACACACACACACACACACACACACACACACACACGCCGAGAGAAACAGAGAGAGACAGATAGAAGGCTTGAATTTGGGACCCTGAATCTTGAGTCCAACATTTATGTTTGCAAGTCATTAGGGATTGAGTGGCTAGCATTTTTCTGTCATTCTCTCACTTCTGAGATCCTCAAATTACAGAAACTTGAGTAATAGGATCCTAGGAGCCTGCAAGGGTTGCCGCACCTCAGGTGTTTTGGGCGATTATCTTTGGGGGCATGAACTCAGGCTTGGGTGGTATTCCAGAGCTGGATTGGCTCATGGCTAGCACTCTACTACTTTGAGCCACAGGCTGACTTCCTATTTTCCAGTGATGAACTGGAGATGAAAATCTCAGAGACTTTCCTGCCATGACTGTCTTTGAATCCTGACCTCAGATCTCAGCCTCCCGAGCAGCTAGGAGTGCAGGTGTGAGCTCCAGCACCCAGCAGATCTGTTTATTCAGAAGACAGAACCAGGAGGACATTCTGATTACAATATGTGGAATGAGTAGCTCCACAAAGAGAGAACTTTACTCAGGTGCTGTTGGGCTACATCTGTAATCTTAGCTACTCAAGAAGTGGAGATTTGATGACTGTGGGTCAAACCCCGTTCATATAGGGAAGTCCATGAGACACTTATGGTTGCATAACAACCAAGAAGCCAGAAAGTGGCAATGTGGCTTAGATAGTAGAGTCCCAGCCTTGAGGCAAACAGTATGGGGCAGCAATCATTCCCTGATGTCAATCTCCAGTACTACCACAAGGATAAGCAAAGCGACACATTTATGAAAACACTACCACCACCACCACCACCACAACAACAACAACAACCAATATTAACTTAGGAGTAGAGCATACAGAAATCCAATGTCCTGTCCTGGGCCTTCTAGCACTCAGAGAGGAAGTATACTTTCTTCCTATCCTGAAGTTTGTGTTTGTTTTTTCTTTTCCTCCTGGTGGTGGTAGGGTAAGTGCTGGTTCTCAGATTTTGAGACAGTTTGGCTAGTGCTGATCACTTCTGTCCCATCTCTAGCCTTCCTATTCTTTTCATGCTAGAGATTGTAACTGTCCAGAATTGCTTCTGGATCACACACACGTGGACATTTCTGGAGCATATCTCCCTCCCATCCTTGTTTCCCCATGAAGGTCATTCTAGAACCAAAGGTAGTCAATAATCCACATGTGTCTATTAGAGCAATTTCCATGTAATGTGGAAATTGAGATGTTCTGTCATAATTACAAGCTTGTTTTCCTTCAAAGTTGAATCTTGTGATTCAGGCTCCTGATGCCAGCACTTGAGAAACAGAGACAGGAGAATCATGAGTTTATGGTCAGCCTGGACTGTACAAAAATTCCATCTGAGCAAAGAAAGCAAGGCAGGAGCTCAAGACTTGTGCCTGTAATCCTTCCTTCTCAGGTGACCGAGATCTGAGGTTTCTGATTTAAAGTCACTAGGGAAGTCAAGTCTGAGAGACATGTATTCCAAACTAGTCAGTGAAAGTGGAAGTGGAGCTCTTTCGGGAGTAGTAAAACTCTCAGCTGGAGCACAAAAGGCAAGTGAAGGTGCAGATGCTATCTTCAACACCCTCTACCAGGACACACAAGGACATTCACACATCCATATACACATGACAGAGAGAGAGAGAGAGAGAGAGACAGAGAGACAGAGAGACAGAGAGACAGAGATAGAAAGAGAGAGAAACAGAGAGACATAGACACAGAGACAGAGACAGAGAGACAGAGACGGAGAGAGAGCATCACAGAGACAGAGACACAATCACAGAGAGAAAAAGAAAAAGAGAGACAGAGACAGAGACACTCACAGAGTCACAGGCACAGAGACAGAGACCCAGACACAAGACACAGAGACAGACAGACAGACAGAAGTCACAGTTGGTGGCATCAGCTGTGGGAATGGAGTCCACTCTGAGCAGTCAGCATGTGGACATCTCTAGGAAGAGACACAGTTATCATGAAGGGCAGATTTCAGTGCTGTACTCATTCCTTGGAAGGAAACAAAGGAGTCTGCAAGTTGACAGATGGGGAAACTAAACCAAGCACTGTTGTCAATGTGGCGTCAGGACAGAACGTGCTCACAGTGATTCACCAGCTCCGCTTACAGGACAAGGTCTGTGTCAGCTCACTTCCCTCAAGATTCCTCTTTAGGAGCTGGGTCTCTTGTGGAAATGGGGCATTTCGTGGGTGAGAAATACCAAGTGCAGTGTGGATGAGGATAGGTGCTGCTTGTTTAGTCTCAAGTCCAGAGAGGTGAGCTTTCCTTAGGCAAGCAATTAAAAACAAGGAGAGCCCCAAATTTTGGATGTTCTTTATATTTCTAGAAGCAAAAGCAAAAAAGAGAAAAATCAATTTTACTGGTGAGTTGTTAGTGGAATGATGACATTTGATCCAAGATTATAGGAATGATTTGTGATGGTGATTTTGGTGATACCAAAAATACTTCTCTTAGGACAAAAGGAACCAGTTTTAGTAGCTTGTTCTTGAAATCACAGCTCTTCTGAAGGTAGAGCAGGAAGTTCCCTGTGGGCCCAGCTGAGCAGAGTTCTGAGACCTCATCTCAACCACTGAAGCTGACCTTGGTGGTTCATACCTGTCATCTGGTACTTGCCACACTGGTCCTGGCACAAACATAACACCATGCACCAAAAATGAGTAAAGCCAAAAGAGTAGGCTCAAGTAAGGGAGTGAGTAGCAAGAACAAGACCCTGAGTTCAAGCTTTAGTATGGAAATTACCCCCAAAAGTAAAATGCCTCACCTGTTTGTTTTGGCATCAGGAGTCTTGCTGTATAGACAGCAGGAGTTTGTGTGCAAGGACTTTCTTCTTAGCCCCTCCTGCTGAGATCACAGTTGTGCTCCACACCCCCAGTCTGGAGCCTGCCTCATGCAGCCTTGCCTCACTTGCTAGGGCGCTGGCCTCCAGTGTAAAGCTCTGAGGCAGTGCCTGAGCCCTGAGATCAATCAGATAATGCATTTGCAACACACATGTTCTAAAGTGAAGCCCTTCCTTCTTTTAGAAATGCTGAAATGACTCTAGGATTACAAAGATAAATATCAAAAAGAAGTTGCACAGGTTTTCAAAATTGTGGGTGGATAGTAGTATGATTTTGACATTTTCCAAATATCCAGTATTGTTCCCCATTACGCACAAGGTACAAAGCCACCTGTTCCAGCACCCAGTGTTAGCAGCACTTGGGGCCCTTCCTCTCTGAAAATGCCTCTTGTGGCTCCTTTAATGGGGTCATTCCGTCCCTCTGCAGCCTGCACGGAGGGCTCCCTCCTTCTTTAGCACATGGCTCCATCACACGCATGGCATGGATACACATGCTGTCATGACCTGGACCCAGGCTGTCCTGTGAACCATGGAGGAGCGTACTCATCCCTGATCCTTGGCAGGCCCTCACACCAGCCTGCATCCCTCAGCCTCATCCCAGTGGCGCCCAGCACTGTGCTCAGGGCTCAGGTCCAGCATGGAGGGAAGAGGTGCAGTCATGGCAACCTTGAGTCAGTGGAAAGATGGTGGAGACGGGGGCGGCAGGTCTGTTTAGGATCCTCACCAGGGAGGGAGAGCCAGGCCTCCAGAAGGACAACCCCAGGGCCAGCGGGGATTTCTGTCTGCAGGCAAGGGGCAGCTGTGGGCAGCACACGCCAGACCTGCATTCCTGGGCACATCAGGAAATTGGTGAGAGCAAAGCTGGATTCTGTTGGGGCTCTGCTGGACCAGCTGGACTACAATTTGAAGTCTTCAGTAGGAATATCCTAGTGCCATGCACCCCAAACATGTGTCAAATGCCCACAGAGAGGGAATGCGGAGACTGCACGTAATCGTTCCACGTGTTCTAGCCGTAACTCAACATTGGAGCTCGAGCGTGCCCCGAAGGAGTTTTAGGAAAATCGAAGTGTGGCCCTCGGGTGGATGGTCTGGACTTCCCACAAGCTCCTTCTCCACACCACGCCAGTTCCCTCCGCCTTTCCTCTCTGGGCCACGTTCTCCTGAGGGCTCACTTCCTCCCACACCCCAGGGCTGCCGCTGCCCACAGCACGGCTGCACTGTGCGCTGGGAGCTCTGGTGCCTATGGCGGTGACTTGAACCGGCTTGGTCCCCAGCGCATGCTCCTGTGGGAGGATTCGGAGTCTGTCAGAGGGAAGTGCTAAGGAGGAGGGGTTTTTTGGTTTTGGTTTTGTTTGTTTGGGGTTTGTTTGGCTTTAAACAAGAGAAATTTATTCTCACAGTTCTGGAGGCCCAGTGTTTGAAATCCAGGCAGGTATTTGACTCTTGGTACAATCCTTTCCTTGCTTCCCTCTGGCTTCTGGTGGGGCCTTGCAGTCCTGATGTCCCTGGGCTTGTAGCTCTTCCTCATCTCGGCCCCTGCTGTCACAGTGTTCCTGCTGAGTCTATCTCCTGTCTTCTCATAACGCCTCTTCTTATGAACATACAAAGGAGGAGGCCTACCCTAATGACCTCATGTTAACCATGCTAATAAAGATCCAAGGAGGTCACATTCACAGGTAAGTAGTTCACCCTTAACAGTGCTCATTCAAATGTTTAGGTGAATTTACATGTACTTTTTTTTTTTTAATTTTACTGTTTTATTCAGGGGCTCGAACTCAGGGTGGGTGGACACTATCTTTTTACCTTTTTTGCCCAAAGCTTATGTTCTACCACTTGAGCCACACCTCCATTTCCACCTTTTTGGTAGTTAATTGGAAGTAAGAGTTTCATGAACTTTCCTGCCTGCCTGGGCTGGCTTTGAACTGTGATCCTCAGATCTCAGTGTCCTAAGCCACCAGTGCCCTGACATGTATGTGTGTGTGTGTGTGTGTGTGTGTGTGTGTGTGTGTGTGTATCATTTATTTAAAAAGTCAATACCAATTTGAACTTGGTTTCTCAAATCTACAGTTTCTCAAATTTTGTAGCATTTTTGGCAGATCACGTCACAGTGTTATGATATTCTAGACACATCTCCAAGAGAACATTTGACTTAATGAAGTTCAATACAAGTACTTCCAATATTTAGAGAAATGTTAACTTAGGTCCCATACACTCTTTTTTTTTTTTTAAACTATGTTTAAGTTTGTAGTTCCCATCAGCCATTATACTCAAGCTAATTCAGAGAAAATCCAGAACTAAAATGGAGGGACACATGGCAAATGCTCTCTCTTACATGATATACAAGACTAGTCATCTTCCAGTCCACATGGAAAAGGCTGAGCATAGGCAGTTTGGCATTTTGGTCAAACGATAATGACAAGTTCACCTAATCAGTGAATATAGACAAAGCACCAATTCACTATTAGCATAGCATTAGGTGCTTAGCCATAAGTAGTTTGACACAATAAGTCATGTTTAGTACATATTTAAGACATCCATTCACAAAATTCTTGGCATCATTGGGTTCCACAGTTTTTATTGCTTTGCGACCTGAGGTTTGTGTTGTCTCTCTTTTAGTCCCACGAGCTCTGTTTTGAGTTCTCCAGGCTTTGGTGGACTTTCAGGTCTTGTCAGGTGGGGCTGGTAGTAACTGTGCACCACTTGGGCACTGGCACACATGGCCAGGAGGCTGGCCGCTGCCATTTTCAGATAACTAGGCCAGGACATGCCCGCGGGCATGGTGGAAGGCTGGCAGGAGGGAAAAGGGGCAGTGTTAGAAGGTTCTATGCCCATGATCCGCCCCACAGCTATAGGGGCTCGGGGTGATCTCCTACCCCCAGGCACGGAGGCCTGTCTTCTCAGCCATGACACGAGGTCACTGAGAGGACGGATGGTTGTCAGGGGCCAAATGAAACCTTAGGGCCTTGATCGGTCAGGGAGGCGCGTTCCACATGCAGAACCTCAGGCCAACTCCCCGCCACAACGGCCCCCTTGTTTTTTGGATTTTTTTTGGACAGTCCTGGGGCTTGCAATGAGGACCTGAGCACTGGGGGCTCCTTTCCTCAAGGCTAGTACTCTACCATTTCCCCCCCTTTATATTTATGTGGTGCTGAGGAATTGAAACCAGGGCTTCATGCATGTTGGGCAAGCACTCTACCACTAAGCCACATTCCCAGCCAGGGAGGAGGATAGTTTTGTTGTTTTGATGACCTACCTGCTCTTCATTATCCCAGCATGATGTTCTCCGTGGCTGTAAACCATAGAGCTATATGCACAGGAAAATCAGAGCTGAACTGAAACCTCCAGAGTTGTCAACCAAAACAAGTCTTTCTGATTTTCAAGTTGACCGTTGATATTGGTCGTGCGATTTGCATGCTGAGGACACAGATTCCATCCTGAACCCTAAGAAGCAGCTCCTCACGCTGACAATAATGCTGATATCTAATGTGAGGTTGACTCCAGGACACTGCGCCTCCAACAACCAGTCTAAGGATGTCTGGACTTTGGCGGTGTCTGGGGCCTCCATCCTGTGGCTCTTGCCTCATGAGTCCAAGCATCCATGCATATGATAGGCATGGACAAACCTCACTATTACGCCAGTGGCTTGTAGGTCAGAAACACGGTTTTGTTCTAAGCATGAGTCCTGCCTACAGGTCACAGAGGGGCTTAGTTTGTGTGTTGGATTGTTTGGTACTTGTGCTTGAATTTTCAGGGCTGATTTGCTCATGATTGGGTCCCTACAATGGGAGCCTCATGTTGAGTC
This sequence comes from Perognathus longimembris pacificus, assembly GCF_023159225.1. Classification (NCBI taxonomy): domain Eukaryota; kingdom Metazoa; phylum Chordata; class Mammalia; order Rodentia; family Heteromyidae; genus Perognathus; species Perognathus longimembris. The sequence continues at coordinate 9,343,434 of NC_063169.1, read as the reverse complement.
TTGCCTTTTGTAGGCCATTGGAGATTAGAGGTTCCCAGGTTTGTCTGCTTGGGCTCATGAACCCCGAATCCTCAGACCTCAGCCTTCTGAGTTGCCAGGATTATAGGTTGAAGCCCCAGGCATCTGGCTTTGGACGGGGTATTGAAACAATGCCCATGCTTAGGAGATAATGGAGACACAGTGCCTAATGATTTTTGGCTGCACAATCCAGGAGAACCCATTCATGCCCTCAAGTCCTTCTGTGCCAACCCAGAGTGCCCACGCAGGTGACTCGAATAGGGGGACAGTAGCTGTTCTTTGACTCCGGTCTCCCCTGCAGCTTCTTTGCCTTTTGGCTGACCCTGTGTCACTTCTCAAACCTGTGTCAGCTGTCAGTTCATCTCTACGCCCTTTTCCCAGCTGGCCCCTGCCCAGCACTTAAAAATCTCACAACTTCTCTGAGTTTCTCTCTAGGACTACTTATGAGTTGACGAGCAAAGTGGACAATGGGACTGAAGGCAAATGAGGAATCAAAGAGGTATTTTCCTGGCTGGGGATATGGCCTAGTGGCAAGAGTGCTTGCCTCCTATACATGAGGCCCTGGGTTCAATTCCCCAGCACCACATATACAGTAAACAGCCAGGAGTGGCGCTGTGGCTCAGGTTGCAGAGTGCTAGCCTTGAGCAAAAAGAAGCTAGGGACAGTGCTCAGGCCCTGAGTCCAAGCCACAGGACTGGCCAAAAAAAAAAAATAAATAAATAAGTTATTTTCCCTTTGAAGCAACTCTTTGAAGCAAATGATTCTTGAAATCTGAGCGTGCCAGTGAAGGCCTGGAAACAAAATGATCAGATGGGATCCATGAAGCCCTCAGGAGACATACCCAGAGCTCTGGTCTGACTCCACACAGGGCCTGGCTCACAGGACATCATGATTTCGGCAACTGTGGGCAGAATGAGGACAAGTAGATGAAGTTAGTCTTGGCCCTTCTGAAAATGGTAAGCAGGCCACACTGGATAGAGATCCCATTTGGGACTGGCCAGTGTCAAAAGACTGTGAACCTAAGATCAGATGAAAGCAGAAGGAGGGGCAGCAATGTGAGGGGATAAAACCTGCCTGTGCCAGGTCTCGCTTCCCCGAATCTGATCAACTGCACACACTTCTGCAGAAGTGACATTTGCCTTGTGGTGATTCTAGAATTTGTATCCCATTCTGTCGTGACTTCAATACATCCCAACAATTCATGGTTCCCAACAATTTGACGAAATGATAACTAGCTGTATGTCCCTTTATGTTTCACTGTGATGCAATGAAATTCACAAATGTCCGATTGGTTACAGGAACATGTATATGCTTTATCTACTGGTGTAAGTAAAAACAGTAAAACCCTGCAAAGGCTGACTGTTGGCTGGGGCACATCTGCACCAAGCTGATGACAACCAATGCTGCAGGAAGCAGATGGATGAAGGTAACATTCTGTCTGGTTCCACGAGCACATCTAGTTCTAGTTTATGAGGCAGTGGAGGGGAGAGGCAGTCCAGCAGGCCCTCCTTTCACTCCCCTGCTGCTTCTGCTGTTCCACATCTCTACTGTCCTTTGAATTGAGCCTGATCCACGTGGCTAAAATACCCACTCTATAAAAATAGAGTCAGGATTTGGAAGTCAGGCATAGGTAGTGATAATACAGGTCTCTAGGAAGTCAACTGATTGGAGCAGGATGCTAAATAAATGTGCCTGCTTCCACCCACGGCTCAGCCTAAACCCAAGGGCAGTGCCCTAAAGGACGCATGTTCAGGTCAGAGTCAGGCCCAGCATCTGGGCCACACTGCTAGCGCCCCCTCCTCCCTCCCGGCTGCACTGGGGCCAGCAGGGCCTCCTTATGCTGGGAAATAGGAGTGGGGCTGGCTGTGGGCCTGGCTGACAGGGTGGCCAGGGAGGAGAAAGGGCGCTCTGCTCCTAACACTGCAGTGCAGCACCTGTGATTGACCTGAGACTCAGCCGCTGCTACCTCAGCCCCAGGAACCCCACAGCTGGCCCCTGGGCCTTAGAAACGGTCTCCCTGTACACTGAGCAGCCTCTGCTCTGGACAGCCCTCCACTGTGCCCCTCATGACTCCCGGCTGCCTCCCCATGGTCACCGGGCGGCTGAGTTCACACAGCCCAAAGTGATGGCCACCTCTGAAGGCTCTCAGCTCTGCCGCCAGAAACCCAATGTCCCAGGGAAGAGCTGGCACCGCCCCCTCTGTCCTCAATGCCCCTTCCCCTTTGCCTGCACACAGCCTTGGCTCATGGCAGACAAGAGATCCACGCAGCACTGCATTTTGTTTTGTTTTGTTTTGTTTTGTTTTTTGCCCTCTCCCAACCCTGGGTTAGGATGAGGTTCCATCGTGCAGATGCAGAGCTGGTAACAGCTGTGTACTGTAAATGTGTTACTACCCACAGAGCCCATGTCCCTCAAATATTCTTGGCCCTGCCTCAGACACAGCTGTGCCCACACAAGGCTGTACACTTGGCCACTGCGCTGACCTTAACCTGCTCCCTGCACACCAGGGCCTTCCCCCCACTTCCTCTAGGGCGCTGTGAGCCTCCTCCCCTCAGGACCACGGGCTCTGTGGAGTCAGCTGGTGGAGCTCATGGGTCTCAAATCGGGCACTGAGTTAGTGCCTTGAATGATGCACAATGAAAGGAATAACAATAACTATTTATTAAAATATATTGAAAGGTACATAACACGAAGGTGAAAAAAAGACAAAAACGGATGTCTTTCAAGGGAGGGAAAGGATTTCTCTAAGTGTTTGAGCTGGCGCTCAGTGGAGCTCTGGGCTTCCTGAGTCCACAACCCAAATTGGGCCCGCAATGTTAGTGGAAGCACACTGGGGTGCATGTGCTGCAGCTAAGTTGCCCTCTCCACATAAAGGTGGGTCCATATCAGAAAAGATCTGCAGAGCCTGTGTGATTTCTGGCACGGCGAGGACAGGCACAGGTTGGAGTCCATTTGTCCTAAGTGTCAGGGGCAACGTGGAGCTGAATGGCGTGGCCTTGCTCTTCACACATCCGCCACTGGAGGAAGGGGGTTTTTGGCACAAGCATTGCTCAGAGACAGCTCCTGATGCCACAGCACTGTGTCTTGTGCTCGTTCCTCCCCTTCCTCCTCTGATGGGAAGGAGTCCAGGGTAGAACTGCTGGACAGCTCGCAGTCGGCAAAGCCGAGTCGAGCTTCTTCGTCCTCAGACTGAAGGGCTGGAGAGCCTGTCCCGGTTGCAGAGGACACAGACAGCTCCCAGTCAGAAAACCTGAGTCCGAGTTCATCACGTCCTGAGTAAGGTACAGGAGATCCTGTCCCGGTTGCAGAGGACGAGGACAGCTCGCAGTCACCACTGCTGTGTCCAGGGTGTTCATCATGGGATTCAGGTATGGGAGAGCCTGTCTCAATTGCAGAGGACGAGGACAGCTCGCAGTCAGCACTGCTGTGTTCTGTGTGTTCATCATGGGATTCAGGTATGGGAGAGCCTGTCTCGGTTGCAGAGGACGAGGACAGCTCACAGTCATCTTTGCTGAATCCTGGGTCTTCTTCATGTGACTCTGTTGCAGCAGAGCCTGCGTTGGTTGCAGAGGACAAGGACAGCTTCCTGTCTGTACAGCTGAGTCCTGGGTCCTCCTGTCTCGATTCAAGTTCAGCAGAGAATGTCAAGGTTGCAGAGGACAAGTCCTCGTCTAGGAGCCGACCCGATTGTTCTGTCTCTTTGATCTTCAGTTTCGTGGGCACTGTGCTCCGCGCGCACCCAGCACTTGGCACCTGGGGTTGGCTTGCAGGAGTCACCGCAGTGTCCCCATCCCTGCCAACCTGCTCTGGGCTGCCAGATGCCACCTGCCGGCCTCTCCAGAGGAAGTGCCAGAAGGTTCTTCTGGGTCCAGCTTGGGCGTGGGGTCTGGGGCGTGGGTTGGTCCAGTGTCTGCAGGTGTCCACCAGGCGCTCCCTGCAGGGTCTCCTGGACTCAGAGCCAGTGGAAACTCGCCAACAACAGGAAAACATGGCTATTTTCTGGCTACCTCAAGGCACCTTTGCGATTTGTGTCTGGAATGTGGCTGCCTGGAGACCTGGGTTCCAAGTTCTCTTTGGTCTTCTGTCAAGGATGAGGTCACTTCCTGGGGTCCTCTTCCTAAGCATCTTCCTCCAGTGGACCACACACAGTCCCCCTGCGCTTCTATATATTATATATATGTACACACACATCTGTAAAATGAATATATAGAGAGATATATAGAGATACAGAGTGCTCACAGGTGATCATCTGCAGTAATGTCTCCTTTCATGTGTCAGTCACTGGAAGGCATCTCATCATAATGGGGGTTTGACTGACACAAGAAAAGAGAATTGGGCCCCTGAAACTCCACAGCGTTCTTGTTCCAGATCTGTCTCCATTTTCACATACATAAATGCATATCTATATAACTATGTATGTACATATATATATGTATATATATCTCCATTGACAGCGCTCACTCTATTGAGTGACTGCAGTGTATTTTCTCCCCATTAATCTCTTCCTCTCTCCTTCCTAACAGCACGTGTATCTGCATCCTTGTATTCACTTTGCTATACTATAGGTTACTTCTTCTAAGAAGTTAATCCATTAGAAACCTCCTCTGTGTATACCACACTTCAGTCACTGTGTTCATGTTTATGTCCCTATATATGAATTCTTATATGATGATTTCCAAATCTAGTGTGAATTACATCTTTGAGTAGATTCAGATGACTTGATATTTCTGACCCATTTGCCATTTTTTGTTCTTATTTTGTATTGTTAACTTCCTATTTTCTCTCTCTAGTCAGAGATGGAAGACAGAATTGCCCTCATGTGAAATTCACTGAGATTTACTTGAAAGCTTATATGTGATCAGGGTTTTAGTCTTCCTTAAAAACTTGTGAAGAATGGATTGGCTCTGTTTGCAGAAAAACAAAAATTCAACATTGCTTTCATTTACATTCTTGTTTGTTCAAGTACTCTATTTCCCATTATATATACTTCTTATTATATTTGCTCAAGTAAGTACTGAGAGTATTTAAGTCTCCTTTATAAAGTGATTGTTCCTAGTATGATGTGCTCTCATTATCTTGCATAACTTTGCCTACCTTTAACTGCTATGTTCAACTCTCCCAGTCAATGGGATACAGTGACTGTTTATACCAACTTGTATAAATATAATAGACAACCCGGTTGCTGGGGGCTGACACCTGGAATCCTAGCTTACATCTCCACATGAAGCCAGCTCAGGCTGGAACGTCTGAGACTCTTCTCTCCAGTGAACCAGCCACAGTGGAAGTGTCCCTCAAGTGGTAGAAGGCCGGCCTTGAGCACAAAACCTGAGCACAGCCCTGAGTGCCAGCCCCAATACGTGACAAATGGTCACTTCAAAAGGCTCCAGAGAACTAGGAGATCATCAGCTCACTCAAGAATCTGGGCACACCGGCAGAGCTGTGCCTTGCATGCCCGAGTTAGAGTTGGGCAACTCCCTGTTCCAGCCTGGGTGCTTAGGAAATCGGTGTCATTGCAGTGGTGTGTTTGCCTGTGACTACAGTGAATGAACACAAGGTAACAGCCTTATGCCATCTGCTCTGCTCTGGCTGCCTCATCTCACCAGCACCTCCTGGCTAAAAGTTCAGACCATTTCATGAGTTCCTGGGCTCCCTCTACTGGTTGAAGATTAAGGGGAGAATGTCCTTAGAAAACCCATCAAATTCCTCACTGTCTTCAGTGAATAATTAGAAGAACTAGAAAGAAAGAGAAAATATAGATTCAAAAAATAAATACAGGATATTCTTCATAATTCAGCTTTCAATAGCCTGAAAATATCTGTATTAGCCTCCACATGGGTAGGACCTGAGGAATTACGCTTTCAGGAGACCAGTGTCTACTGCAGAAGAGAAGCTATTTGGGTCTAAATTGAAAGGACTCTGCTTGTAAACCATGAACTGAGATTTCTCCAGTTAGGTAGAGAAACAAATAATCCGTGGAAGGAGACCGCAAGCACAAACCTTCAGGTAAAGAAGCAAATGCCATCAGTGAAGCAATATTCCCTTTCCTTTCTCTCCTGTCCTTGCTATCCTCTTCCTTGTTCCCCCATCTTTTCCGGTCCCATTGTCTTGTCCTGTTCTGTCTTCTCTTCTCCCCTTCTTCCCCTATCCTATCCTATCCTATCCTATCCTATCCTATCCTATCCTATCCTATCCTATCTGCTGTCAATACTGAAACTTCGCAGCACTAGTACTGTACCACACCCCAAACGCTTTGCTTTTATTAACTCTTACTTTGAGATAGTTTCAGGATTATTGTGCCCCAGCTCCCTCCATTCTCCACTCTCCTTGCTCCCTATCCAGAGTAGCTAGGAAAGAAAAATCAACTCCTAGGGCCATTCTGGAATCATTTTTCTTCCAGCACAAGACCCAAGGTCATGCCCAGTACATCTTTTGTGAAATCACAGTGATGACAAGTTTGCATTTCTAGGCCTCAGAACCCTGGGTTGTGTTATCTAGTTTATCAGAAAGGTTTGAATCCAGAGCAGAGGAATCTAAGATTGAATTATCAGTGACTGGGTGAATTATCTCTGAAGGACTTGAGGGCTAGTTCAGCCTCTCTAGGGTGGGTCTAGGGTGGAGACGAGTGGATTATCTGAGGGAGAATACAAAACACAGAGCTTGGGATCTTCTTCATCTCTGCACCCAGCTACTTGGACTTGCTCCGTGCTGAGTAAAGCCGGGGTAAAGGACAACATGGACACGTGCTCTCTCAGCATGGGAGCATGGTGGACCGAGCCTGAAAATTTCAGTGCTCCGTTGGTTTTCTACCTGGAAGAGGAGCAGGAGGAGGAGATTTTCGGTAGGTGACCCCAGTGCCATCTCTTGTCTTCACGCTATCCGCCTCTCCCTGTGCTCCCTCTTTGATCCGTACTGGGGCCCCACCATCGGGGCACCTGACCCCCAGTTCTGTTGGGGATTTTCCTGCTCTTCCTGTCCTCTTCTGTTCCTAGGGCAGGAGGACAGATACCTTCTCTGCATGGAGGAGCACAGCCACACCCTCATTCAGCTGGAGCCCTGGTTCACCGTCACAGGCCACACTCGAGTCACCGTGGTGGGGTCCCCAAGGGCCAGGCAATGGCTGATGGGCATGATATGGCTTTTGGAGCACAAGGACTTTCACTATCGAGCTCGAGGTAAGCGTCGATGACCTAGTTTGCAGTCAAAGCCTTGCTGCTCATGCATGGCATCTTAAAGACTTGGACTGCTCAGGAACCTGAGAATCACATGTTCCCAAGCCCCCTGGAGGGCAGAGGCCCAGGGTTAACCATATTTGGAATCAAGTCATTGAGAGAGAAAGTGGGGAGGGGGCATACAATTGGGGCCCCATGGGATGGGATGGAATATCTCCTACCCCTCCCTTCGTTCCCTTCCATCCTCACAGGCTTCTTGACTGGGCTCCTAGACTCTGACCATTCTTCTCCCTGCCCAGGCTACCAGATGCTGCAAAGTGTCCGGAGCCAGCCACTAACCACAAAAGACTTGGCCGCCTGCCTCCGTGTGCAGCTGGACTCCTTGGTGGTGAAAGGCTACCAGGACAAGTGATTCACTTTCCTCAGGCTTCCTCCAGCCAAGTGCTTGCTTGCATTGAGCTTCCGTGGGCTTCTGTGCACTTCTGTGTCCCTGGAGGACCAGCCTGCTCTGGACAGGTCAGTGAAGACATGGCGCAGACAGTGGTGGAGGGTGACATTTTTGGCTGTGTTGTCTTCCCTGGGAAGTCTAGGCACATAGGTGAGAGGCGTCTTCTGAAGTGTGTATTCTGCTGGTGAAGGAGATCCAGCAACACCCGTGGTGCAATCTGCATTGCCTCGACATCACTCCCTCTCCCCCTCTTTGTTTCTCACAAGCTTCTCCAGTGCACTCATTTCCCCCACAATCCCTCCCAACGTCTAACAAACACAGTCTCTTTCAAGAGACCTCAGATTTTCACATTTCCAGATTGTTTATACATGTTTCCGTGTTTGCGTGGCTTTAACATCAGCAAGACATAGCTGAGATGACCATGAGATTGGCCAGCCACTTCTGCCAGCTCTCCCTGCAAAGTAAGCTGCCCTCCAGGAGGGTGACCCAGGCAAACTCGAGTCCCTAGGGGAGATCTGGGGCTTCCTGGCAGTCAGGGCAATTGTCTGGCCCTTCCAGCCAGGCTGGAAAAGGCTTTCAGGAACTCAAGGGATCTACAAAGTCTCCTGGCCCCTGTGTTCTGGGGAGGCTTCCCGCTGGGGTCACTGTACTGGGATGGAGGGGTTCGGGACACAGGAGCAGCCTCCTCCCACAGCTGTCCTTACAGGTGCAGGGGAGGCCTTGGCCAAGGAGCCCAGCAAATTCCAAATGCTGATTTGGAGGCCAGGAGCCAGCCATCTCTGAACGTGGTGCAGGAGGAGGGGTGCTGAGAGCTCTGGGGGACATCTACGCCCCCAGTAGGAGCTAGGTGGATTCAACTGGAAATTTCCAGAGACTCATTCCTTCTGGAGCAGGCAGCGGTGGGGAGAATGGGGTGCTGGATGTTTTGTAGTACCTCTAGGAATGCAACAAAGCAGGAATGTGAACAGTTCTCACAAACAGCAGGCGGTCCCCAAGGCTTCCTCCAGCACTGAGGGTCCCGGGAGCCTCTCCTGAGGCGGGTGGAGCCCCTTTCCTTGCTGACCGCAACAGTTACTGGCTGTCCAGACCATCTTGCCAGTGCCAGGACTTCAAGGCCCACAGAGTCAGTCTTTACTGAAAAGCGTTGCAAGCTACCAGGACTCTCCAGAAAGTGACAGGGTGGAAAGCCTGTTTACCATCCTCCTTTTGTGTGTGGTCACCCTGGGTTTGCAAAGTCCCCCGGGGACGACAACGACAGAGCCACCGGATTCAACGGTCTATTCTAGTACCGAGTCTGAACTCAGGGTCTGGGTGCTCCCCTCAGCTTGTCCTCTTCAAGCCTAGGACTTTACTACCTGAGCCACAACTTCCATTTGAACACAGCTGAGCTTTGGCTGGCTAACTGCAGAGACAAGCCTCCAGGTCTTTTCTGCCCCTGCTGGCTTCCTATTGTGATGCTCAGCTCTCTGCCTCCTGAGCAGCTAGGATCCCCTGTGGGAGCCGCGGGGCATCAGGCTGCTGCCAGACACCTGCCAGAGGAGGGAGCTGTAGGAGAGCTGGGCTGCGCTGCAGTGATCTCAAGCCTCGCCCAGGTCACCTGAGGTCCTACCAAGCTTCAGATGAGGGAAACATAGGCAGGGCAGGCGAGTCTCTCTGGTCACTTCAGCAAGGAAGGAGGGAGTGTCTGGAAGAGACACATTGGGGTCTGCTGGGAGCACTCCTGCTCAATCACGGTCATCTGGAAGCAGCGCCCTTTATGGAAATAACAAGCGTGCCTGCCCGCATCCGTGCTAGTCATTACTGCATTCCTTCACAGCGTACTCAAGCAGTATGTTATGAATTGCCCTTAAGGAAATATAACTACAGGCCATTGGTGTTGTAGATAGGCAATAACTTTGTAGATGATATTTAGGAGCTATGTGGGCAGAAGGCCTAGGTGGAAGGGTAGGAAGAGAAGTAAAGGCACAGATATGGAAGTAAGATGAATGTGTGTCCTACAATGCTTGTTTATCAAGTACGAGGCCCTGAGTACAAACTGCAGTCCTACCCAAAAGCAAAGCCTATCCTACTCACCCACTGCTTGAACGAAAGATGGGAATCCATGAGTGTTTATGGAAATGGACACGTATGACCTAATTTTACACATTGTGCAAATAACATGTTTGCCATAACCCCCAGCCTTCTGTGTCTGCACTACAAATCAGGTGAGCTATTCAACACTAATTGTTAAACAGCATTGGCAAATAGTCTATGGAGAGAGAGAGAAAGAGAGGGAGGAAGGAAGGGAGGGAGGAAGGGAGGAAGAAGGAAGGGAGAAGGAAGGAACGAAGGAAGGAAGGAAGGAAGGAAGGAAGGAAGGAAGGAAGGAAGGAAGGAAGGAAGGAAGGAAGGAAGGAAGGACGACTTGTGAACATTTCTTGGGAGTCCTCGTGAGACGGCGTGTGCCAGTGGGCCATGAGAGCGACACGGCAGTGAACTTCCTGAGTGGCTCTGCTCTGAGGAGCGCCCACAGTTGGCCCATCCCCCGCTCCCTGACCTCAGCATTCTCTCTGTCTGCAGTTCAACTGCAGCCCCAGTGGAAGAGCAAGGTCAGTTCCTCCTCCAGCCAGGGCCTGAGCTGCACCTCTCAGGTGTGCTGTCCTCCCGTCTCGGGACGCCCACTGGTGTCCCCAGCAGCAGGGGCAGCTGAGCCTTGAATCTTGTTGGGAATCCGCCTGGCTTGTGAGCCCAGTTCCAGCACCTTCTCTGATCCCGCCACGGGTTGGGTCAGGACGTTGGTGAGGGAGCGAGTCCTCAGATGCTGCGGGACTCCACTCCCCCACACGTGGAAGGGGCTCTCTCTCAGGAGACATGGCCTGGCCAGCTCCGCATCCCTGACATGGGTGTCATTTGCTTGTTCTTCCTTTGCTATCACGGCTGGAGGTGGCTCTGTCACCTCCATCGTCCGTTGGAGATTCTCAGCAGCTGCACCAGGGCGCGGCTCTCCAGCTGCCATGTTTGGAAAGTGCGTGGCTCTCGTTTGGTGTGTGCACATGAGCTGCAGATCCTCAGCCATCGGGGACTGGGGTTGTCGGGCGGTGGAACACTGTGCACCTGCTCTGTGTTGCCTGCCCTCGGTGAGCGCAGACCACTGAGTTCTTCATTGGAAATATCTTGAGGACTCTGCGTTGGCGCCAGGGTGGAGGGCTGTCGCAGTGTCCCCACACACGGATCTTCCCCTGCTCAGCGTCTGCGCGGTTTGCGTCCATTGTCCTGTCGACGGCCGAGGCCGGGGATGCTGCATGGCCCTTGCTGTCCTCTGTCTGTCCCGCCAGGCTGACGGCGCAGGGAACGGCCAGGTGTCCGGGCTGGGCTGGAGCGTGTGGGCAGCACATGGACGGATGTGGCCCAGTGGACGGCTCAGGGCCCCCTTCTCGTCCCACCCCAGCAAGGTGGAGGGGCGCAGAGCAGGCACACTGGCTCTGCCTGGGGGACCTGCAAGGACAAATCCCCTCTAGGGACTGGAGAGACAGCCGTGCCGGGACTCGGGTCCTCACGGGCTGCTGCAGCCCCCACTGTGCTTCCTGCCATTCTGCTAGCAGTGTGTGCCCAGCACACCTCTGAATCTCTGGCCGTGTAGCTCCAGGACTTCCTGCGTGGAGGAATCGGGGTCACGAGCCGTGAGATGGTGAGGGCTGGGTTTCCGGAGATCGGGTCCCCAGGGGTCCAGCTGCTGGAACTGTCAGAGCCAGGGGTGACGTGGGATGCGCTCCGGCCAGGCCCTGCCCTCGGTGGCCGTCACAGATGTCACTGGCCAGGTGTCAGAACGCGTGGCAGACGGGCGGGGAGGCCCTGGGCGCCCTCGGCCCGCGCTGCCCCCACTCCTTCGCGCTCCTTCAGGCAATGGGAAGCGACCTTGTGCGGGACTGACTGCCGCTCGCCCCGCTGCCCACGTCTCCCTCGAAGCCATCATGTTCCTGCTGCAGGAAGAGCTCCTGAGCACACCATGGCCATGGCCCGCACTGGAGTCCAGCTTCTGGCCAGCGGAGCCTCTGGTCCTGAGTCCAGCCGTTCAGACACGGACGCTGCCTTCGCCACCCAGGGAGCTTTCCTCCAGGATTGCCCTCTGGCTCTGCCATGCCGTGTGCTGTCGCCTGGCACTCGCCCGGCCGCAGCCCTGTGGGGACCTCCTCCTCCAGAGACAATCCCACACGTGGAGAAGCTCCAACCCGCACCTCCCTCCGTGGACTCGCTTGCTCACGGGACTCATTTCTCAGCTTCTGGAATTCTAATGCTTCGGATACATTTGGGACTCTGGATGGGTGCTGATCTCGAGTCAAAGTCCTGGGGATGGGAGACAAGAAGGAGGGGGTGCCCCTCAGGGAATACATAGAGCTGGCTAGAAGACAAAGTATTAAGAGGCAAAGCGAATGGTGGCGTGAGGGGAAGGAGGGAGGCTGGTGAGGAGAGTGAGAGCCATGCTGAGCTCCGCGCTGGGGGAGGGGGTGGGGGCGGCCATGCCACACAGGGTGGCCAGGCAAGGCCTAGGGGACTGCAGCTGGACCTGGAGTGAGATGCACCTGTGTCCTGTGCTGGGGGAAAGGAGGAAATCAGGGGCACCAGAAGTTCCCCCAAACATCCTCCCAGTGTGTTGCTGCTTGTGGTGCTGAGGAGGAAACCCAGGGCCTCACCCTTGCTAGGCAGACGCTCTACCAATGACCAGACCCAGCCATCTCTATAAAGTGCTTTGCTGTCCAGTTGGCCCCCTCCCTGGGAGGAACTTTAGAAGGTGGTTGAAATGCCATGACGTTGAAGACACTGAGTCCAAGGAGCCATGACCTCAGGCCACTGTGGTCCTTTCCTGCACTCCCAAGCAGTTGCCTCAGTATGTCCCTGCAGGCCCGCTAGCTGAAAAAAACCCTCTTGCTCATAAGAAAACCCAGATTGAACTACCTCCTAGTCATAAGTATGTGATTGAGGTGAGCTGCCCCGTCCAGAGGAGGGCTTCTAATGGGTAGAAAAGAGAGCCTGGGGGGTCGAGAAGCTGGACAGGGTCTGGGGCTTGGCCCTGTGTGTGTTCTGGCCGGGTGTAACAAGGGTCAGGTCCTCAGCAGGCAGACAGGACCCTGTTGGAAATCAGAAACCTGAAGAGAGACTGTCTCTGGACTCAGGGTGAGCCTTTGCAGGACTCATGGTGGCTTCCAAACTTCATCCTATCTCAATCTCATGAGCAGTTAGCATAACAGCTAGGAGACACTGACTCCAGCTGGTCCTTGTCTCTGTTTTTTAATCTTATGCCCGCCCTGAGATTTGAACTCAAGGCCTCAGCAACACCCCTGAGCTTATCTTCCCAAGCTTAGAAGTCTTAACCCTTTATCCACAGTGCCACTTCTGGTTTCTTTTTCATAGGGTTGAGATGAGGATCTTGAAGGCTTCCCCGCCTGGGCTGCTCAGGGCTCCTGATCCTCAGATCTCAGCCTCCCCCGTGGCTCGGATTACAAGCATGAGCCAGCAGTGCAGGCTTTTCTTCCCTCTCCCCCATCAACAGGTGTGTGTGTGTGTTTAAAGCAGGATTAGACCCAAAGCCAAGCTAAAGAGCAGGCGATGAGGGAGTTTCCATGTCCCCTCTCCTGCTCACACGGAGACCCCCATTCTGTGTCCCCCACCAGCCTGGCAGCCCGTTTGGACATTTCCTGCGGTTCCTCTGTTTCTCCCTGGCTGAGGAGCTTCTGGGGCTCATCGTCTTCCTCTCCCTGCGCCTTTTTGCTGCTGCTTGTTAGGAAAATGGTGGGGTGGGGGGGAGAACAGGCCGGACTCAGTCTCAACAGGCAAGGACTGTTTACTGAGGGGCAGCGAGGGGCAGCAAGCTTCCCCTGGGGTTGGAGATTGCGCAGGGCGAGTGAAGTTGGGGTCAGGCTCATGGGAGTCTTCATGAAGAAACAGAAAATAAAAAGTAGGCTATGGTCTCTTGGGGGTCAAGGGCGGGCACCCTTGGCCAGGCCCAGCATGGGGTGCTCTGCCTGGGGTGAGGGAACTTTCCGCCATGCCTGCCTGCAGATGAGCACAGGTGTGCACACCTGACGTTCTGCTTGACCTGGGGGAAATGAGGTGTGTGTGTGGTGGTGGGGGGGTTAATACTTTACTACTACTGAGCTCTGAGGCACCCTGGAATTCCTGCTCAAAATCTGTGTCTTTCACCTTTTCCTAAATAAAGAGTGGTGCGCATGGGAGGAGAAAGGTGTTTGCTATGCAATATTTGCTTGGCATAAGCAACACCATTGTAGGGCAGCTGCCGCCATGTTGTTATCCAACCTGAAATATGTCTGTGTGCTTTCAGTCATCCTCAGGAAATCCTGTTGACACAAAGTGACTTCAGTTGGGCCTTATGTTCTTTTAAAGGAGGAAATAGTTCTCTGACTTTAGACCTGAAGGTGTGGGGGTGATTTGGGGGGTAAACTCTTGAATATTTCAAACCACCTAATCGCAAACGTCTTTAAACCTAACTTGTGATCAAGATCAAGGGCAGCGCCGTGGGAGGGATCAACCTGGGACGCTGCCCGCCCCTCATCCTCGCTGAACTGACTCTTGTCAACTGCACCTGCTTCCACAGAAGTAAAGCCGACGTTCCTGAAGGAATGCTGAGTCTCGGGTCTCCCTCTGTGGTGACTGACCTCTCAGAGGAAAACAGCTCATTTCCAACAGCACGGAGTTCCTCACACTTGGTCAGGAGTGATCATTGGCAGTGTACGACTGTGGCCTTACCTGTAAAGCACTTTGTCTTGTGCTCGTTCCTCCCCTTCCTCCTCTGATGGGAAGGAGTCCAGGGTGGATACGCTGGACAGCTCGCAGTCGGCAAAGCCGAGTTGAGCTTCTTCATCTTCAGACTGAGGTGATGGAGAACCTGTCCCGGTTGCAGAGGACAAGGACAACTCCAAGTCAGAAAAGCTTAGTCTTGGTTCTTCATCTTCTGAGTCAGGTACGGGAGATCCTGTTCCAGTTGCAGCAGACGAAGACAACTCGCAGTCAGCATTGCTGAGTCCTGGGTCTTCATCTTCTGATTCAGGTCCAGGAGAGCCTGTGTTGGTTGCAGAGGACAAGGACAGCTCCCTGTCTGCAAATCTGAATCTTGCCTGGTCGTCTCCTGATTCAGTTGCAGTAGAGCCTGTCCCGGTGGCAGAGCACAAGTAATCCTCCAGGAGCCGACCTGATTGGTCTGGCTCTTTCATCTTCAGTGCTGCAGTTGGCACCTGGGGTTGGCTTGCAGGAGTCACCGCAGTGTTCCCTTCCCTGCTGTCCTGGTCTGGCTGCCTGGTGCCACTTGCCTGCCTCTCCAGAGGAAGTGCCAGAAGGTTCTTCTGGGTGCAGCTTGGGCGTGGGTGGTGGGTGGGGGTTGGTCCAGTGTCTGCAGGTGTCCACCAGGCGCTCCCTGCAGGGTGTCCTGGAGTCAGAGCCAGGGAACACCGGCCAGCAGCAGAACGCACGGCGCTTCCCTGCCTATCTCGGGCGAGTTCGCCAGTTGTGGCTGGGACTGCAATGGGGCTGTGTGGAGACCTGGATCTCAAGTTCCCTTTGGTCTTCTGTCAAAGCTGAGGTCCCTTCCTGGGGACCACTTCCTAAGCCTCCTCCTCCAGTGGACCCCACATTGTCCTCCTGGGCTTCTGACTGCTCCTCCTAGGACTTTCACTATTTGCAGATCATAGTTTTCCCAATGCACCCCAGCATCCCCGAGAAGGTCTGGGTGCACCGATTCCTCAGTTTCCTGAAGTTCAGGGTGAATTCAGACTACTTAATATCTAGGCTTTGTATGTTGTCGGGTGTGCATGAGATGCCAAGGCTTAGTTTTGTTACTAATGCAAAAAAT
This sequence comes from Perognathus longimembris pacificus, assembly GCF_023159225.1. Classification (NCBI taxonomy): domain Eukaryota; kingdom Metazoa; phylum Chordata; class Mammalia; order Rodentia; family Heteromyidae; genus Perognathus; species Perognathus longimembris. The sequence goes on along the minus strand of NC_063169.1, from coordinate 9,327,959 downwards.
TACAAGTAAAATGATGCTAGAACATGATGTGTTTTCCCCCGGTCTGGGGCTTGATCCCTGGGTCTGGGCTGTCCCTGAGCTCTTCAGCTCAAGGCTCGCACTCTACCACTTGAGCTGCAGCACCACTTCCGGTTTTCTGGTGGTTATTTGGAGAGAAGAGTCTCATCGACTTTCCTGCCTGGGCTGACTTTGAACTGCGATCCTCATATCTCAGCCTACTGAGTACCTAAGATTCCAGGTGTGAGCCACTCGTGCCTGGCAGGAAGTGATTTACCAGCCTCCACACACACACAAAATCCCTCCCCTTGCAGACACACATTGGGAAATGGAAACACATGTAGAGACAAACGTATGTCCACATGCAGATACATACCAGTGCGAAATGTTCAAAATGGCTTATACCATCTGATTTTGATTTCCCCTAAGTTCATCTTTTGGGATTTCATCTCTATGATGAATCCTTTGGAAACTGTTGGGGTTCATTCAGCCGATCAAAGAAAAAAATAAAAAATAAAACTGAAAGGGGCAGATGTTGGGGTTCATTCAGCCTTATGGACTTCAGGTGAAGGGCACTGGAGAGCGCACCCGAGATGCCGCCCTTTCCCCAGCCCTGGGGGAATGCGGAAGCAGGCCACAATTTTCTGGGTCCGGAACCAGAAGAACCGGCTTTGCAAACAACCCCCAACTTTCTCGCCAGCCCATGAGCCCCCAGTCTCTCCCTGGCACAGCGCTTTCGTGTGACGTTAGCTCATGAGGGGGTCATATGGTAAGCTCGTAGCCTATCAGCGTCCTGGCCGGCCAGTCTCCTCTCGTTCCTTCCTATCATTTGTCTTTACCCCCACCTTAGTAAACCAGATAGCTCTTGAAGCTTCTCCGAGACCCGCCTATGCCTGGCTTTCTTTACTGGTAAGGAGGTAAGCGATCTCGTTTGGCCGTGTGCACGTGAGGTCTGTGCTGGCTCCCCCACTCCACCCTGGTCTTACCTGCAGGTCGGGTGACCAGGGGAGAGGGTGAGAAAGGGAGTGGTGAGAAGCGTAGCAGAGTCTTAGTCCCCGCGCCAGGGGAGGCGACCCGAGCCCGACATTTTTGGCGCCCAGCGTGGTTTCGCAAAACCCACGTGAGGAAGTCTGGCTCCCGATAGACCCTCATGGAATTAGAGTGGAAACTCTGGGACACGTGGTCCTCCCACCCAGGTCATCAACGAGGATGGGACAAGTTCAAAGTAGGCGAAGTAATTCACCCCTTGAAATCCTGAAATTCACCCTCCAAAACGTGGGCATGAATATCTCAGAACCATGTGCCATGCTTATTTGGCAGGAGCTAAATCTCAGGGTCCCGTGGCTAACTGGAGCCAACCCACTCTCGTGGGAAACTTGGGACCAACTAGAGCAGGAATTGCAGGAGTCAGAATGGCGAGAAGAACTCCGACTGCGAGCTATTAAGACCCGCAAGGCTTGCTTCTCCTCGGACACGGGGGAATCCCTGGATTCAGGAGAGGGCAGCCAGAGGGAATTTTGATGCGGAGGGGGCCCCCGACACCCCGCTCCGAGAGGCCCAGGGACGAATGCACGCTTGGTCCCTGTGACCCCAATCCAGACGCAGTTCCCGCGGCTCGCTACCCCTACATATGCAGATTTTGGCAGCCCCACTGGGCTGCAGTTTTACAGCCGCCGCCAGCCTCGGAAGTGGCGGCGCCCCACCACCAAATGCAAACGGCCTGGCCGCTTTTAAATTCGGAGCCCTTACCCCTTCATGGGAGTTGCAGGAAACTACAGATTTCCATGAGTTCAGGAGGGCAGTTCGTGAGAGAGGCAGGCCGAACGCGCCCTGGGCAGAACATCTGCTTTAAGCCTGACTCAGATTCCCTACCCACCAAGGCAATAAACAGCCTAAGGCCCTCCAGCCAGTCCCCATTGTCCCCGAGATGAGGCCAGAGACAGTAATCATGATATTTGGAAAGAAGTTCCGATTCTTAATTGATACAGGAGCAGATCGGACCATATTAAAGAAGGAGTTAGTGCCTCCATGTTGGGACCTAATCCCCAGCCCCCAGATCTCGGGGGTGGGAGGCACAGCTGGGAGTGAAACAACCAGGAACTGGCTTCCTTGGAATGATATGAATGGTGGCAAGGGAATAGTGTGTCCCTTAATAATAACAAAATCACCAGATAACCTGTTGGGACGAGATATCTTGGGAAAGATTAAGGCTGCGGTCATCACAGGCCAGGACCTGTCAGGTGGCCCTAGTGGCTACTAAAAAGAGCCTCCCTCTGAGGCCTCGGGACTGGAGGCTCCTAATTCTTCTACAGGGCCTCACCCCCAATCCTGAAGGCCACTGTTCCTACTGTCCCTGCCATTCGATGGCACCCGGGCACCCCGATTTGGGTGGAACAGTGGCCTATTCCCTCAAACAAATTAGAAAAGTTAAAAAAATGGTATCAGAACAACTGTCCCTCGTTCAAGTGCTAGACTTGGCCTATAGCAAGGTACAAACACTCCTACAAAGAGGAGGGCTGCATATAGCCAGTGACAAGTTTCAGAAAGTATACCCCTTTAAGATCTTGGGGGCAGAGCTTAAACTAGACTCTGTGTGCCCCCTTAAGCCCCAGTTATCCTTCCAGTAATTTTATACTCTGGTGGAGATGCAAAGACTGTTAGGCGAGATTAACTGGCTAAGACCCTGGCTTCACCTGCCTACAGAGGAGCTGCTTCCACTCCATGACTCTTTGAAGGGCAAAGCGCCCACTGATGTTATTACAATAACTCCATCATTTCAAACAGCCTTCCAAAAAGTCCAATTGGCCCTAAATAAGGCACAGCTGGCACGCTACAAGCCTGAGTGCCCACTTTGGCTTTGGATCCTCCCCGGATCTGAGATTTCCTCAGCTGCTATTACTCAGTCAGGCGAGCCTCTTCAGTGGGTGCACGCCTCAGTGGGAGGAGCTCCCAGAGTTTATTCCCAGCTAGACCAGCTAGCTGACTTGGTAATTAAGGGCAGGGATACTTCCCTGAGACATTATGGGCGAGATCCCGATGTGCTAACTATTCCCTACCGGTTGTCAGATTTTGAATGGGACAGAAGGAATAATGCACGTGTGTCCAGTGCCCTGGAGGGCTTTATGGGAAAGGTAGATTGCCACTATGGCACCTCGAGGTGGGTGACCTCATTTTCCAGGCTACAATGGACGCCTCCTGTACTTTTTTCTACCAGGCCTTTTGTCAAGGCTGCCAATGTGTTTACAGATGGGGGACGAGCCGGCTCTGCCGTAGTGGTGCGCTCCGCCTTGCCCCCTGCCGGTGGGAAAGAAAACACCCATTACTTTGAAGTAGTCACTGGGTCTGTGCAATTTAAGGAATTGTACACAGTTGCCCTGGCACTGACCCATGTCAAACAGCCAATGAACTTGTTTTCTGATAGTCTGTATGTGGTTAATTTGCTACCCAACCTGGTATTTTCATACATTAAATTAGATGAAAACCCAATCACCCCTCTGATGATCCAAGTCAGGTCTCTGTTAAAAGAGCGGGGTGAGCCTATATTTTTACAGCACCTTCGTGGACACCAAGGATTGCCTGGGGACCTGACACAAGGTAATCGTATGGCTGACCAGCTGGCCACTAATGGAACTATTATAGCTCTGGCCATTGTACAACCTCAAAACCTTCAAATGGCCCAAGGACTCCATGAGCGTACTCACTTAAATTGGAGAGGGTTACATCAGAGATTTCCTTCAATTCCTATAAAAGACTTTTAAAAGATTATAAGGATTTGCAAATCGTGTATGCCTTTCATGCAGGTCCCTCCCCTGCAATCTCCTGGGGTCAATCCAAGAGGCTTAAAACCCAATTTTATCTGGCAGACTGATGTAACCCACTACGCTCCTTTGGGAAGGCTAAAATATATATTTATGTCTATTGACACATGCTCTGGCGTGTGTTGAGCCTCTCTGCATGCAGGGGAAAGAGCATGGCATGCTGAAAACCACTTCTTACAATATTTTTCTATCCTAGGGCTCCGTCTACAGGTTAAAACAGATAATGGACCTTGCTTCACCAGTAAGCCTTTACAGGCCTTTTTGCAAATGTGGAATATTAAACATACCACTGGAATACCATATAACCCAAATGGTCAGGCCATAATTGAGAGGCATAATAAGACCCTGAAGGAGCAATTATTAAAACAAAAAGAGGGGGAAGCTCCCATGACCAGCTGAGGACAGCGATGTTTACATTAAATATTTTAAATTTCTCTAAGGACCAACCTCTGTCAGCCTTCCAGAGACACTGGTCAAGCCAAACACCCCACTTAAAGGTGGAAGTCCTTTGGAAGGACCCCCTTACAGGGGTATGGCGAGGCCCAGACCCACTTATCAGTGCGGGAAGGGGATTCGCATGTGTTTTCCCAACTGGGGAACCGAATCCAATCTGGATACCAGCTAGAGACTTAAAATATTGTTCATCTGAATGACCACCCAAGGGCACCTGCCCTTGAGGGATGTCTCCCCTTGATTCCTCTCAGGAAAGCAAAGACCGTGGTGGAATTTTCTATGGAGAAATGGGAAAGCCTGCCTGTACCAGCGATGGACCCAGTGTCGGCCCTGTTTCTTCCCTGGACCTTTGCCTGGCGCCCTTTGGAGTAATGTTTGCTGTGGCAGTGTGGCCCACAGCCTTGCACAAGAACCAAAGGGAAATTTTGCACACTGTTGTTCCTCCCTTCGCTCCCCCCTTTGCCGCTTATCTTAGGGGCCCCCATTGGAGGGAAATAGGAGCTAAAGGACTTGGACACCTTAATGTTTTATGATAAATGTTTACAATAAGCAAGGGATTGGCACCTTGCTGCAATGTTTACTATAAAGTGTTGACTCACCTCAGTTGTTAAGTTACCAGCACCCTGGCTGCCAAATCGCCAGGACCTGAACCTACCTCTACCTCACCATCAAGGAAAGGGAGAGACATCTGTACTACCTTGAGTGACACCAGAATGGACCAGGATTCCTCTATTTTCTATGGACTAAGCCAGATAAGAGACCCTCCATTGCTTTGTGCCTGTTGTAATTGCTCATGTGTTAGTTACTCATGTTTGCATTTGCCTTGTATTATGGTTGCTTATACTCATGTCTGCTTTATGCTCCCATTTACATTATGTTTACATTGCCCTGTGCTAGACACATGGGTCTCTTACATTGTAAGTGATAGGCCAGAGCTGTCTAGGTACCAAGTGGCCTTTGGACTTTTAGCCATCTAGGAACCCCATGAGGCTCGTCACTCGACTCCTAGGACCTGCTGCTCGCTGAGGTCCGCTGGCATGAGAGAAAATGATCAGGGCTTTCTTTCAAGTGCCAATCCCACTCTCCCCGAGTCCTCTCATCGGGCCTGCCAGCCGGGCAGGGAGGTCAGCCTGAAGAGCTAGGGCGTGGCCCAAGACGAGTACATCTCCCAATGGGGGGGGGGGCAACCTAAGACACGGTGCGTTCTCGAGTAGGGCACCTCCTGCTGATCAAAGAAAAATTTTAAAAAACGTAAAAGGCACAGATGTTGGGGTCCAACCTTTGTACTTGAGGGGGAAGGGCATTGGAGAGTGCGCCCGAGACGCCGCCCTTCACCCAGCCCTGGGGAATGCGGAAGCAGGCCACATTTCTCTGGGTCCGGAACAAGAAGAACCGCCCGGCGGTTCAGATAAAGCGAATGACAGCACATGGTGTCTTACTCGTTTTCTTCATACACCGGGGACCCAACAAGGCCAGAGCTAGTCTAGCCCTAGACCTTGAGCCATTTCCCCAGCTCTTTTTCGTTTTTAATCTTGTTTAAAGTTTGTGTCTCTTAGAAACCAGGCCTCAAACTTTCACATTTCTGCCTCAAGTTCCTGGATGGATGAAATTATGGACATACACCACCATGAAAAGAAGTAACTTTGATTTTTTTATATGTTTGTGCCAGTACAGGGCTTGATACAGAGCCTTTACGTTTTGCTTGCCTTGCTCACTTCTGGCTGACAGTCTACCACTTGAGCCAGGCTTCTAGTCTGACCTTTTGCTGTTTCCAACTGCTATCTTCCAGGTCTCAGCATTCAGAGATGGGATTATAGGTGCGAGCCACTGGTCTGTCCCATGCGCAATAGAAGTTCTAATTAATTGGACCATGTTCTTAAAAATTGCTCTTACTGTCAGACTTTTGAGCCCCACTGGGGCCTGGTGGGGCCAAAGTCAGACTTCAAGATCCTCTAAGAAAATTTCATATTTTAAAATACTCTCTAGTCTTATCTCCACGTATACAACAGTAAAACATCCTTGTGACTGTTTCTCTAACTCTTGCTTTATTTTGTATTGTATTTATTTGTAGTTTTATTAGAGTGGGTGATATCCTGTAAACTCTGGCTATAGAAATTGCCATAATTGGGGCTGAGAATGGGGCTTAGTGGTAGAGTGTTCACCTAGCATGCATGAAACCCTGGGTTCCATTCCTCAGTAGCACACAAACAGAAAAGGGTGGAAGTGTTGCTGTGGCTCAAGAGGCAGAGTGCTAGCCTCGAGCATAAAGAAGCTAGGGACAGTGCTCAGGCCCTGAGTCCCAAGCCTCAGGACTGGCAAAAACAAACACACACACACACACACACACACACACACACACACACACACACACACACACAAAACAGCAAAGCCCTGGGAGACAATTCCCGAACCTTCTTGCTCCAGCACATTCTCAGTAGATCTGTGCTGGAAGTACTTGAAACTAGAGACAAGGTGAGTTTGGACTCCAGGTCTAGAAAGGCAACCATGGCCTGGGTTCCCAGCTTCTCGCAGAAGGATTCTGTGAAGGGCTTGGAGATTGGCTTTGGCAGGTATGGGTGGCTTTTCCCACAGGGATTCAGGGCAGGGTCACCCTCTCTAGGGTGGGACAGGGTGGGAAAGGGAGGCCTGTCCCAGTGAGTGAAGATGAAGGGACCGCAAGGCTCAGCCCTTCCTCGGCTTTTACCATGGCTCTGGGCTTCCTGGGCGCCCAGTAGAGCCGGGAGAGGGAGAGGCGCCCTGGAGCGCAGCATGGGTGAAGTGCCTGACTTTGAAGTCAGGCCCCACTTTACCACGTGGGCCCCACTTTACCATGCGAACCCCACTTTACCACGTGAACCTGAGATAAGTAGGCCCTGTAAGCAAACCCAGCACAAGCCTATTAGGGCCCAGCTGGTTGAGAACTCAAATAACTGGGAATACTTAACTCTGGCCACCCCTGGAATGCCTCGAGCCCTGAGCCAATCAGATTTGTACCTGTAACCTTGCTTGCTTAAACACCTGATTGCTGTTCCTTGGTCTTTGGCCTTTATAAGCTCTGTATAATTGCAGCTCGAGGCTGCCTCCTAACATCCGCTGTGTCGGTGGGTAGGACAAGGCCCGCCACGGCGCCGCTTGAATAAAGCCTTGCTTGCTATTGCATGTCGGAATGTCTGAGTCTCGGTCGTCTTCTTGGTGGTGGTCTTGGGACTTGGCACAACAGGGGGCCTGGTGGACCTGGCCCGAGAACTTCGACACTCCCTTGGTGTTTTACCTGACGGAAGAGCAGCAGGCACGCGTGTTCGGTAGGCGGCACTGCGCCCCATCCTGCCCTCCTCCCCCGCTTTTGTTTTGCTTTTGCCAGTCCTAGGGCTTGGACTTAGGGCCTGATCACTGTCCCTTCTTTTGCTCAAGGCTAGCACTCTATCACTTGAGCCACAGAGCCACTTCTGGCTTTTTCTATATATGTGGTGCTGAGGAATAAAACTCACAGCTTCATGTATGTGAGGCAAACACTTTACCACTAGGACAACCCCCACAATATGTTTTTTTGAGAAGCATATTTTCATGAACAGAAGGACACAGGTACATGCATGCGCTCTTTTCTCCTGGGCTGTCTTCAAACCTGGAACCTCAGATGTCTCCCTCCTATAGTTATGATTTCAAGTGTAAGCCACCAGCTCCTACTTTGTGAGTTTTTCTGGCAGCATTGGGTCTTTTTATATATATATAGTGTGTGTGTGTGTGTGTGTGTGTGTTGCCAGTCCTCGGGCTTGAACTGAGCACTGTCCCTTGCTTCTTTTACTCAAGGCTAGCACTCTACCACTTGAGCCACAGAGCCACTTCTGACTTTTTCTGTTTATGTGGTGCTGAAGAATCAAACCCAGGGCTTCATGCATGCTAGGCAAGCACTCTACTGCTAAGCCGCATTCCCAGCCCAGCACTGGGTCTTGAACTGAGGGCTAGAGAACCCTTAGCTTTTTTACTGTGGCCTGGCACTTTGCCATTTGAGCTGCACCTCCACTTCTGACAGTTTGGTGGTCAATTGGAGATAAAAATCTTATTAATGTTCCTGCTCATGTTGGTTTTCAGCCTCCTGAGCAGCTAACATTACAGCTGTGAGCCTCTAGTCTTTGTTTCCATTCCTCTTAACTTTATTATCCAGCATGAACTTTCCCTGTCCCCAACATCCTACTATGTAGACAGCCCAGCCACGAGGTTACTTTAGTTCAAAGACATCCTCTGACTGGTTCCCTGATGTTGTCTAAGCTCTGCTTCTTCACAGATTCTGTACCCTGAGACCTGGCTGTGCATGTATTCAAATTTTGGGGACAGAGCCTGGTAGTTTTTGTACTCTAGCTATTTTACAACTTATTTATTGATATCTTAACTTTCATTGTATGTCAGTGGACACTATTACATCCAAGTTTGTTAGCATATTTTGCCAACTTCCACTTTCCTAATTCACTGAATCAGTGAAAATCTTCTGGTTCATGAACCATACTAGGGAGCATTTCCTTTCTAAAGGAGTAGATGCCCAGAAGTGAAAAGACAGAATTTTTATTTCTTTTCCAAACTCTCCCTTAATCATGAAGGTGAGGAGGGACACTATTTGATTCTATATTAAACTTGTGAATAATTTGTGTCCATGTTTTGGTTGGTGCTTTATATAAGTCATTATTTAAAAGTAAAGCATTGGAAGTGGAGCTGAAGAGCTCAGGGACAGCACCCAGGCTCAGAGTTCAAGCCCCATGACCAACAACAACAAAAAAGTAAAGCACCAACTTATACTCCTAACAGAATTTGCTGTTAACTGAGGTTTAAAATAATCTAGGGGCTGGGAATGTGGCTTCGTGGTAGAGTGCTTGCCTAGCATACATGAAGCCCTGGGTTCCATTCCTCAGCACTGCATATAGAGAAAAAGCCAGAAGTGGCACTGTGGTTCAAGACATAGAGTGCTAGCCTTGAGCAAAAGAAGCCAGGGACATTGCTCAGGCCCTCAGTCCAAGCCCCAGGACTGGTAAAAGAAAAAAAAATTCTCGAACTGAATAAATAAGAGAACACTTAGGCAGGAGAGTGCCAAGTAAGAGCGCTCACACCTCTAACCCTAGCTATTCAAGATGCTGAGCTATAAGGATCAAAGCAATGCCAGCCCAAGCAGATAAATCAAAGAAAATCTCACCTCCAATTAATGAAGAAAAAGCAAGTAGAGGTGTGGCTCCCATTGGAGAGCGACCATGATGAATGAAAATGCCAAGCCAAAGTGCAAGGCACTGTCCTGAATTCAAGATCCAATACTGTCTCACACACACCACAAAAGAATCACGTGGCATCTTGTGACAGCACTGTTTCAGTAGATCTCAGGCATGCCTAAGGCTACATTTCAACAGCTTCCCGGGTCTGCTCACGCTGCTAGTCAGTGATCACATTTGGGGCAGCAGGACTAAACACACCTCAATGATCTTCCAAAGACTACATCTAGAGGGGTGAACCAGGGCCGGGAATCCTCATGAGCTGTCCACTAAGGTAGATTTCCATCTTTTAAGAGGAGAACCCTAATACAGGGGTGTTGGGGTTGTAAATTTGCCGGGCTTAGCTCTATCGCTCCCCAACACGTGGGGAAGGGTCCTAAGCTTACCTATCTATTCTGTGGGGGGTCCATACCTACTCTCTTATGTCCCCCCGGCCAGTAGGGTATCGGACGTGGGAGTGAGGTCCGGGTTTAGCCTTGGGTTGCGTGTGGGTGTAATACTTCCATGCTCACCAGCTCAAGGAAGACACGAGCGCGTGAGATCTCGGAGAAAATCTCTAGGCTTCTGTTTATTCAAATGAGGAGTCCCCCAGATATACCCCCGAGGGCGGGCACAAGAGAGGGATTGCAGATTGGTCACAGAGGGCTGTCGCTCAAGTGATGTCAGGGGACCTCCTTTGGCGGGCGGAGGCCCGGCCCCCCAAGGATTGTGTTTCTGGGGTATCCTCCATTACACATGTGCTGCCCCAGGAGCAGGGCCTTATCTTCATGACAAAGGCAAGATGGGGAGGGGCAGGCCAAGGTCAGCTGTGGCCCCTTAAAGGCACAGCTGACCCCAACACAGGGGGAAAGCACTGCTGGTCATTCTTCTCCTTCAGTACTGGTCTCTGCTCAGCCTGGAAATTATTTCTATTATTATTGTTCTATTACATTATATTTTTCTCTTAAAATCTATTCATCTGGGCACCAGTGGCTCATGCGAGCCACTCAGAAGGCTAAGATGGAGGCATGAAGCGAGTTCAAGAAGCAAAGGATATAACACTCTTATCTCCAGGAAACCAGCAAAAACCCAGATGTAGAAGTGTCCCTCAAGTGGTAGAGGGCCAGCCTTGAGCACAAAAGCTGAAGGACAGTGTATACCCCCGAGATCAATCCTCAGTACTCCATTAAGCTCACATAAAAATGCCTTAGGCTGTGAGTGAACTGGGAGGTGATCAGAGCACTGGTGAGCCTGGGAGAACAGGCAGAGCTATAGATTGGATTCCTGAGTTAGATGGGCAACTCCCTGCTCCAGCCTGGGTGCCTTAGGAAATCGGTGTCAAGGGAGTGGTGTGTTTGCGTGTGACAACAATGAATGAACACAAGGTAACAGCCTTATGCCACCTGCTCTGCCCTGGCTGCCTCATCTCACCAGCGCCTCCTGGCTAAAAGTTCAGAATATTTAATGGGTTCCTGGGCGCCCTCTACTGGTTGAAGATTAAGTTGAGAGTTACAAAAAGACAATAAAGTGTGTTATATTTTTTTGTAAGTGGACACTGCTGGCTGTTCATCTCGGAGTCTGAGCGCTCACCTGGGCCCTGCCCTCAATTGCAGCTTATCCCTGGTTAGATGGGTTAAGATTCTCATATGTACCCAGCCTGGCTTCAGACCTCCATTCTCAGAGCGCCCTCTTCTGAGCAGCCAGAATTATAGGCATGAGCCCCTGGAGCTCGGCCATGCCACCACCATCCCTTACTTTTTTTAGGTTTCTTATAGCTGCACATTCTTCTCCAAATCCCTTCCACATTCTCCCTTCTAAATGGTATAAAATTATTTGAAATTATTACAAAGAAATTCCTCCAGGAGCAGATGATTCTAATAAATGCAGGAAATCTTACCAGATTAAGAAGACTATTCAGACCTTGAGAAGTACTAAACTCCACCTAGTGGGGCATGCTGTAATCTCAGGCCTGAGAGGCTGGGACAGGGGATTTAAATGTATGAGGCAAAAACAAAACACAGCCAGTTGCTTGTGGCTCAAGCCTGGAATCCTAGCTCCTCCGGAGGCTGAGATCTGAGGAAGGATTTGAAGCAGATTAGTTTTCTTCGTATATTGAGCAGTCTGAGTTGGAAGAAAACATTGGCAAAGGGGCAGGAGGGTATTTCAGGCCTGATGGAAATGCTCTAGAGCTGCACTCTTTGCATCCTTACACAGATCCTTCACCTTGATGGTTTTAATTCAGGCATACCGTGTGCCCTAGGAATGCTAACCTTAGTTCTACAATGCAACAAATGGCGTATTAGACCTTCATAGTAACACTGTTCAGCATAGGCCCAAACAGGAAATGACCACCATATACAACAGAAGACTGAGAGGAACATACAAAGGAATTATGTTTAGAAGACAACACGAATAAATCTCAAAGTTAGGTGAAAGAAGTCAGACCCAGGAGTAAATAGTGACTGATTTCAGAGAGCTCCCAATAGTGGGCGTGTGTGTGGTGGGGATTTAGGAGTATTGGTAATATTTACTTCTGTAGCTGCTGGCTGAATGGTTGCCTCCTTTCTGTTGTTTCATGAACCCTTTCATAAGTAGGCTGCCTTTTTATTTTATTTTATTTTATTTTTTGCAAAATCGGTCTTTATTCTAGGGAAACAGAGGTAGCTATTTTCCTTATTCTAAACTAAAATCTTAAGTCAGAGGCAGTACAGATAGCACAGATAGTTTCCAAACACAAATCCGCTTCTTTGAAAAAACAAAAATAAGTAATTTGAAGTTTGGGGTGAACAATACTACTTCATACATCTACTTCAAATCAAAAGGCCCACAGACACTTTTCAGTGACATGAAAGGAATGAAATATAAATCTTATGGATACATAAACGTAGAATAAGCTAGCAGAACTGATTTTTCTTCATTAAAATACTTGTGATGTACAGGCTTTTGTTTCTCAATGCCAGACTGTTAATATCATTAAAAACCTAATCTTTGACCCAGAGTTCAACAATACTGATTTGCATTTGCAAAAAGGTTGTTTATCCAACTCAATGCTTCTGGTCCCCAGAAATACTTTAGGTCTATTACTGGAAGCAGACTGTGGTGGTAATTAATGTTTTAAGAAGTTTTAAGAAGTTTAAAAAAGTTACAGACCTCAGAAGTGCACCTACTCATTTGCCCAGGTAAAAATTATGAATAATAGCTCATTATTATTAGGGATGGTAGTGTTTTTATCATGAATGTAACACATCTGCAAAATGTGACTACATTTGGAAAAAAAAAATAATCAAAACTGCTTGAAGGTATTATGTACGTAGAAGTATTTATAAGCAATTCCTGCTATAATTCTTCAGTTATTTTGTTTATTAAAAAAGTGAGCATAGGGGCTGGGGATAGGGCCTAGTAGTAAGAGTGCTTGACTCCTATACATGAAGCCCTGGGTTCAATTCCCCAGCACCACATATACAGGAAACGGCCAGAAGGGGCGCTGTGGCTCAAGTGGCAGAGTGCTAGCCTTGAGCAAAAAGAAGACAGGGACAGTGCTCAGGCCCTGAGTCCAAGGCCCAGGATTCGCCAAAAAAAAAAAGTGAGCATAGACTAGTACTGTAGCTTCGTAGCTCAGTATTAAAGCTCTTGCCTCGTATGCGCAGAACCTTAGGTATGTTCGTCATCAGGGAAAAAATATCAATACTACTTTATATTGGACTTTGCACTAGTAAATATTTCTGTCGACACAATGGGTTCAAAATATACATTCCTGTACCTCAATACTACAGATTTATCACAAATAAAAATGCTAATTCCTCTTTAAATAAAATGCAGCTGGAAATGGTGGCACACGGTGGCAATACCAGCAACTTGGGAAGTGGACACACTGAGGACCCCCAGTTCCAGGCCAACCCAAGCAAAGAACCAAAACAAAAGGGCTGGCAGTGTGGCTCACATGGTGGAACACTGGGAGACCTTCACTTCACTCTACAGGACCACATAAACAATCCCTTCCATGATGAGAGCCAAGGTTCAGTCTGCTGGGGAGGAAAACCACAAAGCAAATGGGAAAGTACAGGAGAGATCCGCTTAGATTTTGGCTCAAATCTCACCCACCCTCACACTGCTGTCCTAGCTCTGAGTTGAATACATTAGTTTTGCAGGAACCATTCAGTTTAGGTGTTCCATGCAGGACCAATATGTATTGTATGAGTCCCTGGGGCCTGAAACCTAGAACAAAGGAAGTATCCTTCGCCTATGTAAGTGTGGTATTGTCAAGTAGGTCAAAAGGAACACAGAGAGCTGGAATGTGGCTTAGTGGTAGAGTGCTCGCCTTGCATGCATGAAGCCCTGAGTTCAATTCCACATAAACAGAAAAGGCCAGAAGTGGCACTGTGGCACAAGTGGGAGAGCACTAGCTTTGAGTAAAAGAAGCTCAGGGACAAGCCCCAGGACTGACACATCTGGAAAAGAAAACAGGACTTGATAAGTTTACAGGGCTTACACCTGTAATCCCAGCTACGCAGGAGGTTGTTATTTGAGGATCATAGTTTGAAGACAGCCCAGACAAAAAAGGACAGTGAGACTTATATTTGTAATTAACCTCCAGAAAACTAAAAGTGGAAGTGTGGCTCAAGTAGTCAAGTGCCAGGCTGAGAATAAAAAGAGCTAAGAGAGAGCACATAAGTTCTGAATTCAAGTTCCATACACATACCCACACACACACTCATTTTTCTGAGGACACCAGAAAAATATTCGATGTAGTTAAGAAGTCTATCCTATGAAAAACAAAATAGACAAGAAGTTGCAAAAATGAGGACATTGAAGAAAAGGTAGGTAACAGTTACCATCCTCTGTAACCCAAGGCTCACAATTTAAAGACTTGTAGGAATGTAAAATCCTATGAAAGTCTAGCTCCCCTTACTGCCAAGGAGAGGGAATTGCATGATTCCAACCAACCTCGACTTTCTCTAAAGCCCAAGAGCTCTTGGCACTTTCTCACCCAAGAATTCCAGTTCCCTAAGTGGCAGCCCAAGCGCAGGACCCATCTTGTAGATAGACGGGTCACTGAGGTGTGATTCTAATTGGCCAGCTGCCCCGCCTGCCACAAACACCTCTGTGACATCACAGAAAATGAATACAGCTGACAGCAAAGCAGGACTCATTTTCACCCAGCGTTAATAAGGGCCCATCCAGAACGCTGGACAGCTCCCCATGCACAAGTGGGAGAGGCCCACCGGGAGCTCTGCCCTGTCAAGCAACAGCTTCCACGTGAGAGACTCAGAAGGTCACTTTGACATCCTGTGCTTGTTAGAAATGCACATTATGAGCCTTTCACAACGCACAGAATCAGAATCTGGAGAAAGAGCCTATGAAATTTGTGCTTCCACAAGCTCTCAGGTGGGTTCTTACTCATCTTCATGTCTGCAAGCCAATTATGGGGTTTACACAATTTGTTTCCTCACAAAAGAGTGACGACAGAACCTCCAATTTGTAGTCTCAGCGACTGAGAGAGCTAAGGTAGGAGGATTGCTTAAGCCCAAGAATTGAGGTGGTCTGTCAGCCTGGGCAACAAAAAACGACCCCACTTCAAACAATTACCACAAAAAAAATTAATAACTTACATGCCCCTGTATTTGAGGACTTGCCTCTGACCACAAAAATGGGAGGAACTCAAGGTGTACTGTAGCCATGCACTCATCTGTTGAATTGAAACCTCTTTGTAAACCTACTCATACTTTTTCATATGTAAAGGGGAGAAATTATAACTATCAGGCTTCTACTCCTCACCTCGAGATATGGTTTATGTATTTATTTTATGTCCTCAAAAAAAGTCTTTGTATGCCAGCTGCCCCAAAATTTATTTATTCAAATAGTTCTCATATCCCTGAAGTTACACACACACACACACACACACACACACTCACACACACACACAAACCCCAAATGCAGCAACTTCAGAATACTTGTTTGTCTCCAACTTCAATAGCAGGAGCAAGGCTGTCCACAGAACACGCCTGACAATTAGACGGTCTAAGCAGGATGCTGGGGAGTGTCTGCGCCTGACTTAGGGCTCTTCAAGAACTCTTCAGGTTGAGGCATCTTCTCAGCTGGAAGAGAAGCAATGGATACCAATCATCCACAAGGAGAAAACGTTCTGTGGTTGGAGAAAGGAATGGATATCTGCAACATAGCTTTAAAGATTGGGCCTGTGCCAGGCCCTGGTGGCTCACACTTGTAACCCTTAGCTGCCCAGGAGGCTGAGAGCTGGGGACCGAGGTTCAAATCCAGCCTGGGCAGGAAAGTCTGAGAGACTCTCAGCTGAATTAACCCCCAATAAGCCACAAGTGGAGCTGTTGCTTAAGTGGTAGAATGCTAGCCTTGAGGGGAAAAATAAAACGATGGGAAGCTACGGGGCCCTGGTTCAAGTCCCAGCACGGGGTGCTCACACCTCCACCACGGCCTGGCCCTGGGAATCCCCCTGTGGCCCAGCTCAGGCTGAGTGGGCCCAGCTGCGCCCAGAGTGTCCAACCTCCCCTCCTTCCCCACCCTGCTGACGGCCCCAGAGGCGCTGCAGCTTCCTAGTGCTTAGGAAGTGCAAACCGCTGTGCGCAGGCGAAGGGGCGGCCGGAGGGGGTGAGCAGACCCCAGGGCCCCGGGGGCCTCTCCAAGCCCCTCACCTGGCCGGTCCTGGAGCTCTGCGCCCCGGGCTGCGAGGCTCAGGAGAAAGCTCTTCACGCGATTCTGCCCCGCAGGCCGTCCCAAGATGGAGACCTCAGCCACGGTGCCGCGGGCCACCTTGCTCACGTGCACCAAGGACCGACTCCGCCATGCCAGCTGGGAGACCACGGCTTGGTGGGGACCTGGACGAGTCGGGCCAGGGGTCAGGGGGAAGGGCTGGCCAGGGCCGGGCCGCCCTGGGGGCTGGGGGGGCGGTGGGGGGTGGGGGGCCTCACCCAGCGGCCTCGCCCGCCCTGGCCGCTCACCGAAGATCTGATCTGCCAGCCAGGCCTCCAGGTAGAACCCCAGAGGGCGGCTCATGTCCTCCACCGGAAACCACCACGGCCGGACGCGAACCTGGGGGCGCAGACGCGGGGCCCCACGCGGCCTCTCCTGGGGGGAGGACGGCTGCTGCCCGCCCTGTCCGGCCGCATCCGGCCCCATGGGTTCGGCCCTAGCGGACCCAAGGCCTAGAGGATCCATGGCCCGGAGGCCCGGCTGCAAAGGCTGGGGCGGCTTCCGCCAGGCCCGGCTCTTGAGGAGGCCCCGGCCCCGCCCCGTGGGCGGCGCCCCTAGGAGCCCCCAGGGCCATGGTCACTTCCGGTGCCCGGTCACTTCCGCTTCTCCCCTGACCTGGATGTGGGCTCTGGGGGGGAGGATTGGGGTTCCCGGGGGCCCCAGAGCCTCGGAGGGGTCATCCCAGCCCCAGAATTCCAGCCTCAGGGCCTCTGCCCCTGCACGTCAGCTTCCACAGAGAAAAGCTGATTCTACTTCAGCCTGTGGAGAAATTATTATTATTATTATTACTATTATTATTATTATTTGGAATCCTCTTCAGTGCCTAGGATAATGGTTTCCAGTCACCTTCCAAGCACAGGTAGGTAGATGAGGCCCAGAGCAGGCCCCACGAGCCTACAATTTCCTCCCCTCTCCTGTCCTGGTTCTGCCTCTCCAGATGGTTACCATTTTGAAATTAGTCAAGTGTTTCTCATCAGGGCTGGGAATATGGCCTAGTGGCAAGCGTCTTTGCCTCTTATACATGAAGCCCTTGGTTCGACTCCCCAGCACCACATATATAGCAAACAGTCAGAAGTGGTGCTGTGGCTCAAGTGGCAGAGTGCTAGCCTTGAGCAAAATGAAGCCAGGGACAGTGCTCAGGCCCTGAGTCCAAGGCCCAGGACTGGCAAAAAACAAAACATAGAGTCAAGTTTTTAATCAAGTTTTTTTTGCCCAACGAGATGTCACAAGTGGCCACTGACCATACAAAAAGTTAGACCCATGTTGTTTCCACCATCCTAAGACATTTAACATCACTATATGTTGCTCCCTGATATTCTTAATTTTGCGTCTAGATTTTCAAAGTTGGGTGCTGGTGGCTCACGCACCTGTCATGTTCGCTGCTCAGGAGGCTGAGGTCTGAAGATCAAGGGTCAAATACAACCCAAGCAGGAAAGTCCCTGTGATGCCGGGAACCAAATGGCTGTCATATTGTAACATGAAAAATCTATAGGGCTTAATTGAACAGAAT
Source organism: Perognathus longimembris pacificus (assembly GCF_023159225.1). Taxonomy (NCBI): domain Eukaryota; kingdom Metazoa; phylum Chordata; class Mammalia; order Rodentia; family Heteromyidae; genus Perognathus; species Perognathus longimembris. Next base: position 9,310,230 of record NC_063169.1, on the reverse strand, counting down.
GACTGGTGCCTGTGATACCTCATCCAAGCAGGTTGGGCAGTGCTGATATCCTGTTTGGCGGTACATCCTACCCTTCATTGAAAATCACACACCCATAACCTTCTTGTACATTTTGTGGTTCAGGAACCTAGCACCCCCAACAGCTCTGCTCACGTCAGTTACCCCCATGCTAATCACTACATAAGCTGCTGTGTAAAAATAAAATTTGAGACCTTGATCAGAATCCTGTCTTGGTCTCCTTCCTTGTGTCTGGTTTGTCTCTCATTCAGGTCAATTCCCCCTCGGGTTCCTCTTGACAAAACACCTCTGGCCAGAGCACTGTGAGATTCCTATCTCCAATTAGCCACCAAAAAGCCAGAAGTGGAGCTGTGGTAGAGCACTAGCCTTGAGCATGAGAGCTTACAGACAACACTCAGCTCCAGAAACAAACCAAAACAGTTTTTTTTTCTCAACGCATTAAAGATGTCACACATTTGAAACAATCATGAAACAGTTTAAGAGTTGTGGACATCCCCTCCTCCCTTTGCCTCACTTCCCTCTTCTTTAAATAGCTGGGTGATGGATGCAAGCTTGCCATCCCAGCATTGATGCTTCAGGGGAGAATTGTATGTGAAGCCAGCCTGGGTTACATGCCAAGAACCAGTCTCCAAAAGCAAAACAATAAAAATAAAAATAAAAAGTAGATATCACTAAAGCATTTTCCTCTTGCTTTCCCCACAGGGAATCTTTATCCTGAGGCTAGTGTGTCATCTTATGCTTATTCTTACACATTTTCTTCTGTATTTCTAGAAATATTCTTTGGTATTTGTTTTAGAACAAATGGCATTGTGCTGTACAAACTATTTTGATTTTAGAATTGAATATAATGTGTGTGTATTCCCAGAATTGTTTTAATAAAAAAAGTGTCATTTAACGTATTAATACACTGAATTCCTCACCCAATTTAGACATCAAGTTTTCAACAAATCGTGTCTACAAGAGGCAGATTGACATGTAGCTCAGTGATATACTGCTATGTTTAGCACATGTAAGGCCTTGGATTTAATATCACTAACCCCCCCAAAAAAGCCTGTAACAAAAGATGTTGAATCTTAATTTTAGTGGCTATTCCTTTGTAAAATTAACATAATACTTGTACACTGCAAAAAATTTTTGAAAATATAAAATATATCTTAAAATCAATATATGGTAAACACCCATATATCATCTATAGTATACGCCTTGCTATATAGGCTAGGCTGGTCCGGAACTTGAAATTCTCCTGCTCCAACCCCTAACTGCTGGAAGACAAGCATGTACCATTATATTTCACTTCCCTTATATATTCTGCTTCAATTACAAATTCTTTTTTCAATTGTATAGACATTATAAATTTCTTCTTTCAGACCTAATTGCCTTTTCAACTTCTTTCTGGTGTCTTTTGATGAGCACCATTCTCAATGAACACATTTAGTCAATATAGATTGTAATATTAAATATCTTCTGTCTTGTTTAAGAAACTTTTCTGCTGGCTACCAGTGGTTCACACCTGTGATCCTCACTACTCAGGGAGGCAGGGATCTGAAGATCATGGTTCGAAGCCAGCCCAGGCAGGAAAGTCCATGAGACAATTATCTCCAATTGACCACCAGAAAACCAGAAATGGGGCCGTGACTCAAAGGGGCACTAACCTTGAAACAGCTCAGAGATAGCACCTAGGCCCTTAGTTCAAGCCTCACAATGGCAAGAATGGTACCATGATACAAGCCTTGAGGACAATCAAAGTCATTAAGGTCCCTGAGAATGGCTACAACAAATTTTTATGTTGGGAAGCATATTTGTAAGACCTCACTACAATAAATAATGCTAAGAAGATATAAATGCTAAGAAGATTAAATGAAACTTCCAAATGTTAATGAATTGCATATCATCTTTTTCAAAGACAAACACATCTTCCCTGCCCTGAGCTCTGAAGACGTTCATACTACTAGCTAGGATTGCTGCAGTTTCTACATTCGCATTGAAATCCTTAAGCCATCTGAGGTTAATTCTTTTGACTTGGGAAGGAGGCAGAGGTAGAGCTTCATCTTTCCATATACTGATCCTTTTTTATTTGAGCCATTCTCCGAGGACATGTCCTGAGACCCCTTCCCATTGTCATGCTGTGACTTTCAAACCTCCATAGGGAGTTAAGTCTGCCACAGGCTGCTTTGAAGGCATTAATTAGTCCAGACACAAGATTCTCTATGGTTCTCATCTAGGGGACAGTTTCTTTCCATTTTAGTTTTACTTAGTGTAGTGCTTTGCGGTACACAGCTTGATGGTGTTTCCTACACTTTGGAAGCCCGAGTCCCACTTGCTGACATTATTCCAGTTTTCAAATTAATGGCAATGTTCTTAGCATTTAACAGACTGTACCAATTTAAACCAGGTGTTGAACCACTCTACTGCCTCCAAGTGCCTTTGATTTAACTTCAAAAAGATGGTGAAGGTGACTTGAATATTGGCCCCACCATTTTCTAGCTATGTGATGGATGTTAATTTCTGTTCTCCACCAAACCCTGAACAAAACACTACCCAAATTTCCAATGGATCACGGGCTTTCATTTTATCTCCTTCCATAGAGGAACCAGTCTGATGGTCTTTGAGTTCTGTCAGTAGAGTGCATGAATGAAATGAATGAATTGCTCTGTGTGTGTGTGTGTGTGTCTGTGTGTTGGTAATAGGACTCAAGGCTGGTGCTCTACCACTTGAAACACACCTTCATTTCTGGATTTCTGCTGATTAATTGGAGATGAGATTCTCATGGACTTTTCTGCCTGGGCTGGCGTCAAACCATGAACTTCAGATCTCAGTAGCTAGGAAAACAGGTGTGAACTACCAACACCGGTAAGTGAATGCTTTTGTGGTTTCTCATTTAGAAACTGCACTTCTTGGTTTAGGTTGAATGCCTTAAAATTGAGTCTCTGTAGTGTGAAAAATAGTACAGTGCATAGTAAAGACACAAATCATTTCTGTATTGTGAAACATAATAATATAATAATTTTATATATTTTAGATTATTAAGAAGAAAAGGAAACAAGTAATAAGATATTTACCAACACTGCCAGTTGAGGAGCAATCCTACAAAAATACATTAAAAGCCTAGTAGTTCTGTATAATAGGGCACACTCATCTAAGCAGTTACAGAAACTTTATAATAATTCAGTGAATAAATGGGTAGATGGATGAATAGGTACACAGACATTCCACTCTTCTAACTAATATTCATGTAAATCCAAATCATCACTGACAGTCAATTTAGAAAAATAACTCATTTACCAGTTACATTTTGCCTTGTTTTATAGAATACTGGGTTTGAACTCTACCACTTTTATGAAGTTTGTACATTTCTGATGCTGGTCTGATTTCTGATGGTGGGAGCCCAGTGCAGAAGGGTCCTGGTGAGAGTCAAACCGCACTCACTGGAGTAAAGACAGACTCCCAAGCAGAACAAGGTCACCCAGGGACACAAACCTGTACACAAGAGGAAAAGAGTATGTAGAAGGAAGCACCCCTGGAAGTAGTTTTCTGACTCTACAATGAGTTTGGCAAAAGATTCAAGAACTTGTGGGCTTCCAGGCACTAAGGAAAGATAAAATACATACTGACTGATTACCCAGAATGTTCCATTAGTATCTCTAAGAATCCTATAAAATGCATTTAGTACTAATGAACCCAACAAAATTACAAGCAAAAATACTATCTATGGTCATACACTAGCAAGGGACTATCTCACAATGAAATTTAGAATACTCTACTTGAATGGCAACAATAACAATATTCTGCAGAATCCATTTAAACAATAGGGAAAACATAAAATAAATATTACCAAGCATTTCTGAATGAAATTAAGGAAAATGCAAAGAAATGTGAATTTATACTATGTCCATGGATCAAGAGATTTACTATTTCTAAACTGGCACTCATACATAAGTGGATGTGAAGAGCAGGTGTTGAAACTGAGATGCAGTATCTAGATCCCCTCTGCAGCAGTGCAACGCATCAGCGCTCAGCTACTAACCATGGAGCCAGGGGCAAACAGACAATGGCCATGCATCTCATGTTTGAACCTGATCCAAACCAGATTGTTGCTGTAGCATTCAAGCAATGCCTGTGTATGTGGTAGTTGTAATCTTCCAATCTCCTACAGAGTCATCCCTCTTAGATCTCCTAAGGAGGAAAGCCAGTTTGCTGGCTTTGACCCCTTTGCCTTCCTCTACCCTGAGCTTCACCTCCCAGACTGTGACAACCAGGACAGAATCTGTAGAAGATGCACCAGTCCTGCTCTTCCTTTCTGCTCCCTGAGAGCAGGACATCTTCCTCAGCACAGCACCCAGCCTGATCCCGGTGCCGTCTTCAGCTCCTCCTGTATAAAATGCCCTAGATACAGAGTAGGAAATACTCCTAGAACCATGGTCAGAAGAATGGTGGGATCACAGCACCTACTGCTTACAAGAGCTCGACATGGAAGAGGGTCACTAGTATTATTTATTGATTTACTTTCTTCTTAACTTAATTGTGTTTGTTGTTATACTTGACTATATCTGTGTTTTTCTGAAGATGCTTTCCAGTTGATATATCATCACTGAATGCTCTAAGGTGCACAATGTAATGTGTAGGTGTGTCTGCCTGCGATTGGGTTATTACACTATGTGACTTAACATGACTAACACCTCTGAAAACCAACCCCACTGGACACTACTCATTTGCAATATAAAACAATTCCACTAAAATTAGGGAGGTGCATGATACTTTCCCCAAACAGACATTATATACACACTGGAAGGAATAGGCACACGTGGAGGCAAATGAGAATCCTGGATGAAATGGCACAAAACCGTAGACAGTAGGGATCAGCTTGGAGAATTGTGAGGATCAAAATATTATCGTCTCTTGCTATATCGCAGTTCACTTCTTATGGCTTCCCTGTATCACAGGTTTCATATATATTTATATATATATACATATATATACATATATTTATCTTTATGGCAAAATTTTTGCAAGAAGTATATTGTGGGATTTCCAGTATATAGGCATTTATATATTTATGACTTAAATTATTTTTCCTAAAATTTTGAAATTATATAAAATATTAAAGTGTTAATTTAAACATATTAAATTGAAATACAATACTGTGTTTTTCATTACCATATGAATACTGTACTGTACACACTCGAAATGCAATATGCCACTACCACTTGTCCACGTTTGCCAACCTGAGATTGTACTCGGCACACCATTGACTGATGGGATGGAAGACAACCAACCATAGCATTGTACATTTTAATCAAGGGTGCTGATTGGCTCAGTGACTGTAGCATTGGCACTGTCCCTGAGCTTCCTTTGCTCAAGGCTAGTCTTCCACCATTTGAGCCCCAGCTCCACTTCTGGTTTTCTGGTTGTTAATTGGATACAATCTTCTCAAGGATTCCCCAGACTCCTCCACTCTGCCAGGCTGTCTTTGAATTTCAATTCTCACATCGTAGACTCCTGAGTGTCTAGGGTTATAAGCATGAGCCACAATTGCCTGGCCACCTAAGGGGTTCGTATCTAGTGAAACACCAAAAGGATCAAAGTTGAGTTATGACGCAAGGGGTCAAGTGCCAGTTTTGAGAAAAACAACAACAACAACAACAACAAGAAGACAACACTGCCCGGGTTCTGAACTCAAGCCACAGGACAAACACATGGCTACATGGATGGATGGATGGGTGGATGGATGGATGGATGTTCAGGAGGTGACCATTGAGGATGAGAGGGAAGAAAGCAGTGGTTGGAGCTCAGAGGAAGAATCTTACCCTGGTTGATGCTAAGTCTCCAAAAAATATGTTCACATTCCTGAGTGTGCCATCCCTTGCTACTTCCACATCCTTGTCACAAATCATGTATTTTTATATATTTCTAAAGTCCAACGTTGGATTTGAACTTAGGGCCTTGCACTCTCACTTGGCTTTCTCCACTTGTGGTATTTGGTTGCGAACATGGAAGTAAGAGTCTCTTGGATTTGCTGACCCAGATGGGTTTGAACCATGATCCTCAGCTCTCAGCCATCTCAGGAGCTAGAATGACAGGCATGAGCAAGCAGAGCTTGGCTCCAGTCCCCATCCATTTTAACGAACTTGGATGGCCAAGACTGGGGATTACTGAATGGCTAGAGGAAAATAATCTACAAGATAACAAGATTAGAAGAACCTCACAGCTGAATACAAAATTATGGGGGAGGGGCGCGAGAGAGCTGATACTGAAGACTGAACACTGGGGCTTGAACTCGGGGCCTTGTGCTTTCAATTGGCTTTTTCTCTCAATCCTGGTGTTGTACATCTTGAGCCATAACTTCACTTCCAGATTTCCTGTCTCTCTTGGGATTACACAAATACAGATTTTAATGTTTAGGATACTACTCTATTTATGATGGGACACCTCAATTTAGAGTGGCTTCATATTCCATCTCCATAGCTTAATAGATACATGTGGATTCTGGACTACCTTTGTGTTCAGGATAGATCTTCATCAGCAAACTTGGAAGGGAGGAATAAATGCCCCCACCTAATTTGACGTTAAGTGTATTCCAGAAGCCAACTCTGGAGACTGACAATCTTTAACATGAAAAGTTGCGGGATGACTGCTGGTAGAGCTCAAGTGGTATAACACCCGCCTAGGACGCATACAACCTTCAGGCTAGGGAGAAACACAATCCCCTGTGAATTCTAGTAAGCCAAAGCCAGGAACCTGTTAGCAGAATAGTTTCTTCCAAGCTGTTTAATCTCTAGTGTTCATGGTCTCTCAGGCATAAAGCAACACTGAAACAAGTATGGGTAGGATACATAGTGCACTTAGGTAAAATCCAAGTACCTTCTGAGCACCTCTTCTTCACTGTCCAACCGTTCCGTAACCACCTGATGGGCCTCACCTTGCTCAGTTTGCAGGAACTCTCTGAAGGTGGCAGATACAGCGTTGGGAACTAGGCTTGGCTGGGCATCAGTAATTCAAGCCTTAATCTGAGCTGTGCAGAGACTGAAACATGGAGGATTATAGTTCAAAAATAGCCCAGGCAGCAAAGTGTGTGAAACCCCAGCTCATGTAACCAGCAAAAGAAGCAGACTGGAGTAGTGGCTCATGCATTAGAGAGCATCAGAGAGAAAGCAAGCTCAGGGAATGCACGGCCCAAGGATTTTTGTTTTTCTTTAACCAGAAAAGAATGGAGCTTGGCTGGACCTAGTCCAAGCTGTGAGCACATCGACATAATTCTCACCACTGGGGATCAGAAATTTGCTCCCTATCCATTTTCTACAGAGATCATCTCATTCAAGACCTCAGGAAGGAGAGACGGAGACCCGAGGGCATCCTTCCCCAGCCCTCCTGGAACTCAGGATTCCACTTAGACCTGGTCCATGCAGGACAGGCTGTTCCGCAGGACCAGCTTCAGTGCTGTTCAAGAGTGGGCCGGTGCTACACTGGGTGGGTCGGGCAGTCCTGGGCCATGTCTGGGGGCACAGACACCGCTGGCCGTGGCCGATTACATCCCTAGGGTAGTTATATACCATCTTAGGCTGGACACGGGGCCGGGGCAGTCTGGTTGGGTGAGTTCTCAGGATCCGGCCTGGAGGAAAATAATCTACAAGCTAATAAGATTAGCAGAACTTCACAGTGAAAAACAAAATGAGAGAGAGAGAGAGAGAGAGAGAGAGAGAGGGTACTGATACTAGGTACCCCGTACACATGGAGGCACTTGCCTCCTTCTTCCCTGAGGTCCCTTCCAGGCCACAGCTCCATCCCTACCCTACATAAGGCTTCCCCCTTGGGGGCTTCACTCTCTTGCCGGCCCCTTGCACCTTGACCTTGGGAGAGCGTCAGCAAAATAAACTTTTCTGTCCTGCCTGAATACCGCATGGCGTGCTTCTTTACTGGCTACCTACTTTAAAAACCTAACAGAAATCTCAAGGCAGGGAAACCCAATAGAGGGAACCAGTCCCTCACCCCTATTCCTGGAACTCCACTTTGGAGCTCAGGTCCATCTTCCTCCTCCCCGAGGCCTAGGAAAGCAGGCCGTCAACACTCTGAGGACACTCCAGACCCACGCCAGACACTCCAGCCCTGCCCCACAGGTTCCTGTCCACCTCCCCAGGCAAAAGAGATTCCCTCCATCTCCCAACTCCCCACACCGTAAACTGTGACAGGACTGCTGGGAAGTCCACGCCCATTGTCTCCTCTGAGACTCGAGGCCTAGGTGTGAGCTCCTGGGAAATGAAGAAAAAAGTGACCCACGCCCAAGACACAGAGGCCCAGGGCAAGAATTCCCATTCTACAATGGCAAAAGAGTGGAGGGATTTACCAAAGCAACCCAATCCCCCTCATGACACAGTCATTCCTGGAGCACCAAGGCCAGCGCCCAGCAACCCCGAGTATTGTTGGGAACTCCAAAGGCTTTCACCACCTCATCCCTATGACCTGCACAGCTGGGCTCGCATGGACTCTCTGCAGCTGGCTGTGCTCAGCGTGTGTCCCGGTCCTGTGCGCAGCCCACAGTCCTGGCGTCTGCACCTTCCTAGGGATCTGGGGTGTCGACTGCAGCCTTGGCCTCTCTCCTCAGTTCACACAGATGGCCCAGGGGCTGCCTGCCGGAACTGCACCCCTGTCACACTCTGCCGGCCTCTCAGGCCTTCTCCGAAATCCTTGTGCCAGCCGCCAGTGCGGTTTACTCTAGCATTCTGCAGGACCACACAGCACTGCTGTCAGCAGCCTGCGATGTCACAGTGTGCCACTCCCATGCCCTGCGCCGCCGGCCATCACTGCACCTGGCCTTTGGCCGCCTGTGACAGCCTCGAGGTCCCAAGATGGGCGGTGAAGCCTGGAGCTCAATCCCCAGATGCCCCAGCAACACTCACCTTCACGCACCCACCCTCTCATGCCAGACACACGCATCCACGGGGCTTTACTCACACTCACACCAACACACAGTTAAGAGAGCAAGGGCCCAGCTCATGCTTTTCGTAGGAACCTCTTGCCAAGGGAAAGGGGGTGACACATTCCTGCCATTTGACAGGAACCCATTCCAGTAGACAGAGCATCTGGGACCCCCACCTCTCCCCGCACCCCTGCTCTGCGGCAGCACAGCTGTGTCAGACCCATGGAGGACCCCCCAGCCCTGGCCTCCTCCATCCACAGCTGCCACAGCTGCTCCCTGAGGGGAAGAGAAAATGCTAGGAGAGTCCCCCCACTGCCTGGCTGTGTGGACAGACACGCCCAGCCACTGTGCAGACTACCACAGATACCATTCCCCCTTCCCAGGCTAGGCCAGGCCTGGGAGCCAGGGGGACCTGGCCGCAGCACAGCTTAGGGAGCCCCAGCTCCTGCAGAAGCATGTGTCTGCCCAAAGCAGGGATAGGGCCCCCTCCACGAAAGGCTGAGTGGTGAACTGTCAGCTCCAACAAGTTTGAGGGCTGAGACAAGGCAGCCACAGGACAGAGGATCCTTTGGCCATGGAGCCCCCGTGCCCGGTCTCTGTGCACAGGGCTCCCGTGGGAGATTGCAGGGCGCTCGGCAGGGGACAGGTGTGATTGATGGAGGAGATGGGGACCGGTGGGTTTGTGTCCCCAAAGCTTTTGTAAGCTCCAATGCCTGTGCACCTGGTGGCCTTGCTGACAGACCCAGAGAAATCAAAAAGCAAAGAACTGGTGGTTCATGTCTATCATGTGAGCTTCTCAGGAGCCTGAGATTTGAAAAGTAAGCATGGATAAACAAACCTGTGAGAGACTTATCTCTGATTTATGTGTACCAAATGAACCTACAAACCAAAAACTGCTAATGAAGCTGTGCTTCAATATTCAATTATTAGACTGAGCAAACCAGCCGAGCAACCTGAATACCAGTACAAGAAAAAATAAATGAATACAAAGCAATAGACAAAGAAATAACAAAGACTGCATGGAGGAGACCCTGATTCTTCTGAGAGAACAAAAGGGGAACTATTCTGCCCTACGCACCACTGCCCCAACATTGAGCTTTGTCACTGCTTGAGCTAGCCTGGGATTTTGGACGCACTAGGCCAGAGCTACAAGCTGGAGGCCTCAGACATGGGCAGAATCCAGAGATCCTTCCATTGCTGTCTGAGGTTGTTGGAGGGTCTGCGTTCTGGAGGAAACCCTCACATTAGATAAAGGTTGTCACCATTGTGGGCCCTTCTTCCTATTCTCTACATTCACACATGCTTTCAGTCAGTTTTCCAGTACTGCAAAAAATACATGAGATGATAAGTTACAAAATGGAAATGTTTATTCTGGCTCACAGCTGCTGTAGAGCTTGTTCTGGGACCACTGAGAATTAGGATCCAAGCTTCCATTTGGGATTTGAATTATCATTCTTCCCTAATTTCCAAGTCCAAGTCAGGTTTTCATGTTCAATTAGTGTTTTCTATCTACTGGGGGTTTGTATTTTGTTTCTTCTGTGTATGAGAAGAGATGGGCGTTCTGTTGTCACTAGAGGTATGGACAAACGTGTGAGGGTTTGCACCCTGTGCTTTCCAGCACATTAATTCAATGGCGCTGAAGTCTCCCATGTACTGTGTTTTCCTCCCTATTTTTAAATCCCTCTTCAAATGTAAAGGCAAAAACGGGACATGGCTCAAGCTAGTGTTGGTGACACAGACCTGGTGTCCCAGCTACTTAGAAGGCAGAGACAGGAGAATGCCAGGCTCTGAAGATCCTGACAAGCCTGGACAACACCGTAGAGACCACCTGAAAGGGAAACTATAAACCCCCGGCAGCTATCCATGGCTGTCCATGCTGTGTGAGGTTTAACAGCCGGCTAGTTCAGGGGGCAGTTGATAAAAATCATAACGGGGGATATTTTGTGCCAAATATTGTTTCATCTGAACCTTCTCAAACATCGTGACTGTGGCTTACACTCCCCACAATTCCACTGGCCTCTGCCTGCTCTAACTACATGCCACAAAGGAGCAGCTTGTAAACAGCAGACATTTCTTCTCACAGATACAGAGGCTGGAAGTTCACCATCAAGGCACCTCAGATGCAGGGTCTGGGAGGCCCTGTTCTCTGGATGGCAGGCAACTCCATCAACAATGGCTAGAGAGCTCTCTGGGGAGGGGGAGGAGAGCCCCCACTCCAATGTGAATGCTTCCACCCTCATGACCTGCCGCCCTCACACTGCCCATGCGCCAATGCATTCCTGTAAAAGATGAGCGCCCCCAAAGCAATTTTGGATAAGGCACAAACTAAAGATGAGGGAGTCAGGTGTGGCTCCTGTGCATTTGTAAACATTTGAGTGTGCATGAGTGTGCTCACAGGTGTGTGCCCACATAAGTGTCTGTATGCGTGTGCAACTGCCCATGATTCTTAGTGGAATGAAGTTGCTCCTCAGCTCCTCTGATTGTCTCAGCCCCATTTTCTGGGTGTTATAAACCAGCAACACCAATTCTTAAGGCAAACAGGCAATGGGGGTGCTTGTGGGTGTGCACTTCTGACAACACGCAAGGATACAGTACTAGAAAGAACCCAGAGACTACCTGAGGACACCAAGGAATATCAAGATGCAGAAAGGACTGATCCAGGGCCTCGCCCGGTAAAGACTAGTGGTTCTACTGAATTCACACGAGACTCCTGGAAGCCGAGTGCCCAGGGAAGGTGGGGTGAAGGATAGAGTGTAAATCTGCAAACCCTTTGTGAGACCCAGAAACACATGGATCACTGGGGAGGTCTACTCGGGAGTAGGATGAGAAAGAGGAGCCCACGAGTCCTTCCCCGTGGGGACCGCTGACATCATGGAGCTGGGAGCCGCTTTCCTGGGATGTCCTCAGCCACCTCGAGTGTCCAGAGACAGTGAAGGCACCATGTTCTCATGTTGCTGTCCAAATTCAGCCGACTCAGGCCTCAGTGGATCCTGGAGGCAGTACCTGTGTGTGTGGAGACACCAGAGAAGGCCTTGATCCTGCTCTCAACTAGACACCGTGGCCACTCTCCATAGAGGACCACCAGCGGTACCCACACACCCAGGCCAGACCAACAAGGGCCAGGGAAGCAGCCTTCCACTACCGGAAGAACGCCGGCCCCCAATGCTACAGATCTTCAGCTCAGTGTGCACACATGAAATGAGAGAATCTGACCTCCACCTGTGGCACAGGAAGACCACCCACCAGTTTAGCTGCTAGGGCTGTGGAGCTGACTTTGGCTGTGACAGACCCATCCCATTCTCTGACAGTGCAAGAAGAGCCACCAAGGGACACGGCTGCAACTGTACCTGAGCAGGCGGTGCTCATCTCCTGAAGCCAAGCACCTTCTGTTTGTAGAGTATGAGCAGCAACACCATGGTGCAGCTGCTGAGGACCTCAAGCTGACAATGGACATTACAGAGCTGCCTCCAGCTGGGACAGCCCCTGAAGAGCCACCAAATGATACCGATGTTAGCAATGTTGAGCTGACAAGGCCTGTGTCTCCCAACCGAAGCCATTCCATCTGTGGCATTTCATTCCAGAGGATCCGGGGACTTGCTTCCTCAGACAATGTCCTGACACAACTCTAAGTGGATCAGAGAAGGTGCTGGGCATGGGCTCAATGGGACATTACCCACTGGTTCCGAGGACTGTGCCGTCACCCATCCCTGGGAGAAAAGTGTCATGAGAAGGAGGACAGCATAGGGACCTGGAAGGCAAGGAGATGGGGCCTGAGGTGAGCTGCTGCACTGGAACTATACTCAACTTCCAGTCCTTCCCCATTCCTAATCAACTTGTCTTTGTTCCCAGGGGCTGGAGGAGCATGGACAGGGGAAAAGGCTGTTGCCAGGGACCCATTTCCAGAGACAAGGAGTCAACGTACCCCATGTTACAGGTCAGGTCCTGTGCAGATGCGCGGCTCACATTGCTTTTCCACTGTGTGGCTGCAGTTAAACTGGAGAGAGAGAGAATGCTGAGGTCAGGGAGTGGGGGATGGGCCAACTGTGGGCGCTCCTCAGAGCAGAGCCACGCAGGAAGTTCATGGCTACGTCCTGCCTATGGCTGACCCTGAGGCTCTCTGCTCATTCCATTGCAAGTTTGGGAACTGGCCCAAGGTGGAGGAAATCCAATACGGCCCAGGCCTCTCTAGCAGCCCTTTCGGAAGGTTTCTGAGCTGCACAGGACGTGAGAAACTTCTCTCCTCCCACCTGGAAGACTTGCCACAGATTTCCTGACAGTGCAAATGGAGATGGTTTCCAATACAGCTCTGCTTCTTAAAAATACATTCCTGAGAAATGGGCACATGACTTCTGTCTTGTCTCTAACTTGTGCCAGGTATGTGGAGCTGCTGGCTACATGGCAAGAGATGTCAGAGCTCTGTCTGTTGAGGAGCTATGATTATAGATGTAGACCACAGTTGCTGGATTACTTTTCTTAGTAGAGTAACCTCTCTTTGTGTAGCAAGGTGTGGCCTTCAAGTCTAGATCTCCTTTCCTCAGGCTCACTGTGGGCATGACAGCATGTGCCGCCATGTGTTGTTTAGTATTTCCCAAGTACTGAATACTCCTATTGCCCAGGGAGGATTCCCTCCGTAGTCTGAATCTTCTCTACACTAATTCCTCTCCTGGACAATCTTCTCTGTCATCCGGGACTTTTTCATAACACCTACTCAAGTTCATGGGGAAGAGGAAGCAATGAGTTTGGAAGAGCAATCATGGGTAAAATAGCCTAAGAAGTGCAGGGAAAGAATGTTGTGAACCCTCGGCTCCCATGGCCCTCTATTTAATCCTAGCTACTCAGAAAGGGAGATGGAAGAATCTAGGTTAGAAGCCAACATGGGAAGAAGATGCTGTGAGACTCTTATCACCAATGAACCGGGAAAAAGCTGTTTCTGAGGTTGTGGCAGCAGTGAAAACTCAAAGCCAGGAGAGTGGCAATATGGGAACAATGAATGGCCTGGATATGGGTGCAAAGCAACAGAAGGCAACTTGCAGCATCTGGTAATACTGAGCTTGTTCTATTGGATATGATTTGCCACAAGGATAAGCAAAGCGACACATTTATGAAAACACTACCACCACCACCACCACCACCAAATCAATCAATATTAACTTAGGAGTAGACCATACAGAAATCCAATGTCCTGTCCTGGGCCTTCTAGCACTCAGAGAGGAAGTATACTTTCTTCCTATCCTGAAGTTTATGCTTGATTTTTCTTTTCCTCCTGGTGGTGGTAGGGTAAGTGCTGGTTCTCAGATTTTGAGACAGTTTGGCTAGTGCTGATCACTTTTGTCCCATCTCTAGCCTTCCTATTCTGTTCATGCTAGAGATTGTAACTGTCCAGAAGTGCTTCTGGATCACACACACGTGGACATTTCTGGAGCATATCTCCCTCCCCTCCTTGTTTCCCCCTGAAGGTCATTCTAGAGCCCAATGGTAGTCAGTAATCCACATGTGTCTATTAGAGCAATTTCCATGTAATGTGGAAATGACCTGAATTGAGATGTTCTGTCATAATTACAAGCTTGTTTTCCTTCAAAGTTGAATCTTGTGATTCAGGCTCCTGATGCCAGCACTTGAGAAACAGAGACAGGAGGATAATGAGTTTATGGTCAGCCTGGACTGTACAAAAATTCCATCTGAGCAAAAAAAGCAAGGCAGGAGCTCAAGACTTGTACCTGTAATCCTTCCTACTCAGGTGACTGAAATCTGAGGTTTCTGATTTAAAGTCACTAGGGAAGTCAAGTCTGAGACGACATGTATTCCAAACTAGTCAGTGAATGTGGAAGTGGAGCTCTTTTGGGAGTAGTAAAACTCTCGGCTGGAGCACAAAAGGCAAGTGAAGGTGCAGACGCTATCTTCAACACCCTCTACCAGGACACAGAAGGACATTCACACATCCATATACACATGAGAGAGAGAGACAGACAGACAGACAGACAGAGAGACAGAGAGACAGAGATAGAAAGAGAGAGAAACAGAGAGACAGAGACACAGAGACAGAGACAGAGAGAGACAGAGACGGAGAGAGAGCATCACAGAGACAGAGACACAGAGAGAGAGAGAAAAAGAAAAAGAGAGACGGAGACAGAGACACTCACAGAGGCACAGGCACAGAGACAGAGACCCAGACACAAGACACAGAGAGACAGACAGACAGAAGTCACAGTTGGTGGCATCAGCTGTGGGAATGGAGTCCACTCTGAGCAGTCAGCATGTGGACATCTCTAGGAAGAGATACAGTTATCATGAAGGGCAGATTTCAGTGCTGCACTCATTCCTTGGAAGGAAACAAAGGAGGCTGCAAGTTGACAGATGGGGAAACTAAACCAAGCACTGTTGTCAATGTGGCGTCAGGACAGAACGTGCTCACAGTGATTCACCAGCTCCGCTTATAGGACGAGGTCTGTGGCAGCTCACTTCCCTCAAGATTCCTCTTTAGGAGCTGGGTCTCTTGTGGAAATGGGGCATTTCGTGGGTGAGAAATACAAGTGCAGTGTGGATGAGGATAGGTGCTGCTTGTTTAGTCTCAAGTCCAGAGAGATGAGCTTTCCTTAGGAAAGCAATTAAAAACAAGGAGAGCCCCCAAGTTTTGGATGTTGTTTATATTTCTAGAAGCAAAAGCAAAAAAGAGAAAAATCAATTTTACTGGTGAGTTGTTAGGGGAATGATGACATTTGATCCAAGATTATAGGAATGATTTGTGATGGTGATTTTAGTGATACCAAAAATACTTCTCTTAGGACAAAAGGAACCAGTTTCAGTAGCTTGTACTTGAAATCACAGCTCTTCTGAAGGTAGAGCAGGAAGTTCCCTGTGGGCCCAGCTTAGCAGAGTTCTGAGACCTCATCTCAACCACTGAAGCTGACCTTGGTGGTTCATACCTGTCATCTGGTACTTGTCACACTGGTTCTGGCACAAACATAACACCATGTACCAAAAATGAGTAAAGCCAAAAGAGTGAGGCTCAAGGAAGGGAGTGGCTAGCAAGAACAAGCCCCTGAGTTCAAGCTTTAGTATGGAAATTACCCCCCAAAGTAAAATGCCTCACCTGTTTGTTTTGGCATCAGGAGTCTTGCTGTATAGACAGCAGGAGTTTGTGTGCAAGGACATTCTTCTTAGCCCCTCCTGCTGAGATCACAGTTGTGCTCCACACCCCCAGTCTGGAGCCTGCCTCTTGCAGCCTTGCCTCACTTGCTAGGGCGCTGGCCTCCAGTGTAAAGCACTGAGGCAGTGCCTGAGCCCTGAGATCAATCAGATAATGCATTTGCAACACACATGTTCTAAACAAAGATAAATATCAAAAAGAAGTTGCACAGGTTTTCAAAATTGTGGGTGGATAGTAGTATGATTTTGATATTTTCCAAATATCCAGTATTGTTCCCCATTACGCCCAAGGTCCAAAGCCACCTGTTCCAGCACCCGATATCAGCAGCACTTGGGGCCCTTCCTCTCTGAAAATGCCTCTTGTGGCTCCTTTAACGGGGTCATTCCGCACCTCTGCAGCCTGCACGGAGGGCTCCCTCCTTCTTTAGGACATGGCTCCATCACACGCATGGCATGGATACACATGCTGTCATGACCTGGACCCAGGCTGTCCTGTGAACCATGGAGATGCGTACTCATCCCTGATCCTCGGCAGGCCCTCACACCAGCCTGCATCCCTCAGCCTCATCCCAGTGGCGCCCAGCACTGTGCTCAGGGCTCAGGTCCAGCATGGAGGGAAGAGGTGCAGTCATGGCAACCTTGAGTCAGTGGAAAGATGGTGGGGACAGGGGAGGCAGGTCTCTTTAGGATCCTCACCAGGGAGGGAGAGCCAGGCCTCCAGAAGGACAACCCCAGGGCCAGCGGGGCTTTCTGTCTGCAGGCAAGGGGCAGCTGTGGGCAGCACACGCCAGACCTGCATTCCTGGGCACATCAGGAAATTGGTGAGAGGCCTACCCTAATGATCTCATGTTAACCATGCTAATAAAGATCCAAGGAGGTCACATTCACAGGTAAGTAGTTCACCCTTAACAGTGCTCATTCAAATGTTTAGGTGAATTTACATGTACTTTTTTTTTTTATTTTACTGTTTTATTCAGAGGTTCGAACTCAGGGTGTGTGGACACTATCTTTTTAGCTTTTTTGCCCAAAGCTTATGTTCTACCACTTGAGCCACACCTCCATTTCCACTGTTTTGGTGGTTAATTGGAGGTAAGAGTTTCAGGAACTTTCCTGCCTGCCTGGGCTGGCTTTGAACTGTGATCCTCAGATCTCAGTGTCCTGAGCCACCAGTGCCCTGACATGTATGTGTGTGTGTGTGTGTGTGTGTGTGTATCATTTATTTAAAAAGTCAATACCAATTTGAACTTGGTTTCTCAAATCTACAGTTTCTCAAATTTTGTAGCATTTTTAGCAGATCACCTCACAGTGTTATGATATTCTAGACACATCTCCAAGAGAACATTTGACTTAATGAAGTTCAATACAAGTACTTCCAATATTTAGGGAAATATTAACTTAGGTCCCATACACACTTTTTTTTAAACTATGTTTAAGTTTGTAGTTCCCATCTGCCATAATACTCAAGCTAATTCACAGAAAATCCAGAACCAAAATGGAAGGAAACATGGCAAATGCTCTCTCTTACATGATATACAAGACTAGCCATCTTCCAGTCCACATGCAAAAGGCTGAGCATAGGCAATTTGGCGTTTTGGTCAAACCATAATGAAAAGTTCACCTAATCAGTGAATATAGACAAAGCACCAATTCACTATTAGCATAGCATTAGGTGCTTAGCCACAAGTAGTTTGACACAATAAGTCATGTTTAGTACATATTTAAGACTTCCATTCACAAATTTTTGGCATCATTGGGTTCCACAGTTTTTATTGCTCTGCGACCTGAGGTTTGTGTTGTCTCTCTTTTAGTCCCAAGAGCTCTGTTTTGAGTTCTCCAGGCTTTGGTGCATTTTCAGGTCTTGTCAGGTCGGGCCGGTAGTAACTGTGCACCACTTGGGCACTGGCACACATGGCCAGGAGGCTGGCCACTGCCATTTTCAGATAACTAGGCCAGGACATGCCCGCAGGCATGGTGGAAGGCTGGCAGGAGGGAAAAGGGGCAGTGTTAGAAGGTTCTAGGCCCACGATCCGCCCCACAGCTATAGGGGCTCGGGGTGCTCTCCTACCCCCACGCACGGAGGCCTGTCTTCTCGGCCAGGACACGAGGTCACTGAGAGGACGGAGAGTTGGCAGGGGACAAATGAAACCTTAGGGCCTTGATCGGTCAGGGAGGGGCGCTCCACGTGCAGAACCGCAGGCCATCTCCCCGCCACCCCGGCCCCCTTGTTTTTTGGGGTTTTTTTTGACAGTCCTGGGGCTTATTCTCAGGGCCTGAGCACTGGGGCTTCCTTTCTACAAGGCTAGTACTCTACCACTTGAGTAACAGTAACATTCCTCCCCCCCTTTATATTTATGTGGTGCTGAGGAATTGAACCCAGGGCTTCATGCATGTTGGGCAAGCACTCTACCGCTAAGCCACTTTCCCAGCCAGGGAGGAGGATTGTCTTGTTGTTTTGATGACCTACCTGCTCTTCATTATCCCAGCAGGATGTTCTCTGTGGCTGTAAACCATAGAGCTATATCCACAGGAAAATCAGACCTGAACTGAAACCTCCAGAGTTGTCAACCAAAACAAGTCTTTCTGATTTTCAAGTTGACCGTTGATATTGGTCGTGCGATTTGCATGTTGAGGACACAGATTCCATCCTGAACCCTAAGAAGCAGCTCCTCACGCTGACAATAATGCTGATATCTAATGTGAGGTTGACTCCAGGACACTGCGCCTCCAACAACCAGTCTAAGGATGTCTGGACTTTTGGTGTGTCTGGGGCCTCCATCCTGTGGCTCTTGCCTCATGAGTCCAAGCATCCATGCATATGATAGGCATGGACAAAACTCACTATTACGCCAGTGGCTTGTAGGTCAGAAACATGGTTTTGTTCTAAGCATGAGTCCTGCCTACAGGTCACAGAGGGGCTTAGTTTGTGTGTTGGATTGTTTGGTACTTGTGCTTGAATTTTCACGGCTGATTTGCTCATGATTGGGTCCCTACCATGGGAGCCTCATGTTGATCTTGCCTTTTGTAGGCCATTGGAAATTAGAGTTTCCCAGGTTTGTCTGCTTGGGCTCATGAAACCCGAATCCTCAGACCTCAGCCTTCTGAGTTGCCAGGATTATAGGTTGAAGCCCCAGGCATATGGCTTTGGACGGGGTATTGAAACAATGCCCATGCTTAGGAGAAAATGGAAACACAGTGCCTAATGATTTTAGGCTGCACAACCCAGGAGAACCCATTCATGCCCTCAAGTCCTTCTGTGCCAACCCAGAGTGCCCACGCAGGTGACTCGAATAGGGGGACAGTAGCTGTTCTTTGACTCTGGTCTCCCCTCCAGCTTCTTTGCCTTTTGGCTGATCCTGTGTCACTTCTCAAACCTGTGTCAGCTGTCAGTTCATCTCTAGGCCCTTTTCCCAGCTAGCCCCTGCCCAGCACTTAAAAATCTCGCAACTTCTCTGAGTTTCTCTCTTACGAGTTGACAAGCAAAGTGGACAATGGGACTGAAGGCAAATGAGGAATCAAAGAGGTATTTTCCGTGCTGGGGATATGGCCTAGTGGCAAGAGTGCTTGCCTCCTATACATGAGGCCCTGGGTTCAATTCCCCAGCACCACATATACAGCCAGGAGTGGCGCTGTGGCTCAAGTGGCAAAGTGCTAGCCTTGAGCAAAAAGAAGCCAGGGACAGTGCTCAGGCCCTGAGTCCAAGGCCCAGGACTAGCCAAAAAAAAAAAAAAAAGTGGTATTTTCCCTTTGAAGCAACTCTTTGAAGCAAATGATTCTTGAAATCTGAGAGTGCCAGTGAAGGCCTGGAAACAAAATGATCAGATGGGAGCCACGAAGCCCTCAGGAGACATAGCCAGAGCTCTGGTCTGACTCCACACAGGGCCTGGCTCACAGGACATCATGAATTCAACATCTGTGGGCAGAATGAGGACAAGTAGATGAAGTTAGTCTTGGCCCTTCTGAAAATGGTAAGCAGGCCACACTGGATAGAGATCCCATTTGGGACTAGGCAGTGTCAAAAGACTGTGACCCTAAGATCTGATGAAAGCAGAAGGAGGGGCAGCAATGTGAGGGGTAAAACCTGCCTGTGCCAGGTCTCGCTTACCCGACTCTGGTCAAGTGCACACACTTCTGCAGAAGTGACATTTGCCTTGTGGAGATTCTAGAATTTGTATCCCATTCTGTCATGACTTCAATACATCCCAACAATTCATGGTTCCCAACAATTTGAAAAAATGATACCTAGCTGTATGTCCCTTTATGTTTCACTGTGATGCAATGAAATTCGCAAATGTCCGATGGGTTGCAGGAACATGTATATGCTTTATCTACTGGTGTAAGTAAAAACAGTAAAACCCTGCAAAGGCTAAGTGTTGGCTGGGGCACATCTGCACCACCCTGATGACAACCAATGCTGCAGGAAGCAGATGGATGAAGGTAACATCTGTCTGGTTCCACGAGCATATCTAGTTCTAGTTTATGGGGCAGTGAAGGAGGAGAGGCAGTCCAGCAGGCCCTCCTTTCACTCCCCTGCTGCTTCTGCTGTTCCACATCTCTGCTGTCCTTTGAATTGAGCCTGATCCACGTGGATAAAATACCTAGTCTATAAAAATAGAGTCAGGATTTGGAAGTCAGGCATAGGTAGTGATAATACAGGTCTCTAGGAAGCCAACTGATTGGAGCAGGATGCTAAATAAATGTGCCTGCTTCCACCCACCGCTCAGCCTAAATCCAAGGGCAGTGCCCTAAAGGACACATGTTCAGGTCAGAGTCAGGCCCAGCATCTTGGCCACACTGTTAGCGCCCCTCCTCCCTCCCGGCTGCACTGGGGACAGCAGGGCCTCCTCACGCTGGAAAGCAGGAGTGGGGCTGGCTGTGGGCCTGGCTGACAGGGTGGCCAGGGAGGAGAAAGAGCGCTGTGCTCCTAACACTGCAGTGCAGCACCTGTGATTGACCTGAGACTCAGCCGCTGCTACCTCAGCCCCAGGAACCCCACAGCTGGCCCCTGGGCCTCAGAAACGGTCTCCCTGCACACTGAGCAGCCTCTGCTCTGGACAGCCCTCCACTGTGCCCCTCATGACTCCCGGCTGCCTCCCCATGGTCACCGGGCGGCTGAGTTCACACAGCCCAAAGTGATGGCCACCTCTGAAGTCTCTCAACTCAGCCGCCAGAAACCCAATGTCCCGAGGAAGAGCTGGCACCGTCCCCTCGGTCCTCAATGCCCCTTCCCCTTTGCCTGCACACAGCCTTGGCTCATGGCAGACAAGCGATCCACGCAGCACTGTATTTTGTTTTGTTTTGTTTTGTTTTGTTTTTTGCCCTCTCCCAACCCTGGGTTAGGATGAGGTTCCATCGCGCAGATGCACAGCTGGTAACAGCTGTCTACTGTAAATGTGTTACTACCCACAGAGTCTATGTCCCTCAAATATTCTTGGCCCTGCCTCAGACACAGCTGTACCCACACAAGGCTGTACACTTGGCCACTGCGCTGACCTTAACCTGCTCCCTGCACACCAGGGCCTTCCCCCCACTTCCTCTAGGGCGCTGTGAGCCTCCTCCCCTCAGGACCACGGGCTCTGCGGAGTCAGCTGGTGGAGCTCATGGTTCTCAAATCGGGCACTGAGTTAGTGCCTTGAATGATGTACCTGAAAGGAATAACAATAACTATTTATTAAAATATATTGAAAGGTGCATAACACGAAGGTGAAATAAAGACAAAAGCGGATGTCTTTCAAGGGAGGGAAAGGATTTCTCTAAGTGTTTGAGCTGGCGCTCAGTGGAGCTCTGGACTTCCTGAGTCCACAAACCAAATTGTGCCCGCAGTGTTAGTGGAAGCACACTGGGGTGCATGTGCTGCAGCTAAGTTGCCCTCTCCACATAAAGGTGGGTCCATATCAGAAAAGATATGCAGAGCCTGTGGGATCTCTGGCGCAGAGAAGACAGGCACAGGTTGGAGTCCATTTGTCCTAAGTGTCAGGGGCATCGTGGAGCTGAATGGTGTGGCCTTGCTCTTCACACATCCGCCACTGGAGGAAGGGGGTTTTCGGCACAAGCATTGCTCAGAGACAGCTCCTGATGCCACAGCACTGTGTCTTGTGCTCGTTCCTCCCCTTCCTCCTCTGATGGGAAGCAGTCCAGGGTAGAACTGCTGGACAGCTCGCAGTCGGCAAAGCCGAGTCGAGCTTCTTCGTCCTCAGACTGAAGGGCTGGAGAGCCTGTCCCGGTTGCAGAGGACACAGACAGCTCCCAGTCAGAAAACCTGAGTCCGAGTTCATCATGTCCTGAGTCAGTGACAGGAGATCCTGTCCCACTTGCAGAGGAGGAGGACAGCTCACAGTCATCATTGCTGATTTCTGGCTCTTCCTCATTTGAGTCAGGTATGGGCGATCCTGTCCCGGTTGCAGAGGACGAATTCAGCTCGCAGTCACCACTGCTGTGTCCAGGGTGTTCGTCATCGGATTCAGGTATGGGAGAGCCTGTCTCAGTTGCTGAGGATGAGGACAGCTGGCAATCATCATTGCTGATTCCTGGGTGTTCTTCATGTGAGTCAGGTATGGGAGAGCCTGTCTCGGTTGCAGAGGACGAGGACAGCTCACTGGCAGCAGTGCTGTGTTCAGGGTGTTCATCATGGGATTCAGGTATGGGAGAGCCTGTCTCGGTTGCTGAGGAAGAGGACAGCTCGCAGTCAGCACTGCTGTGTTCTGTGTGTTCATCATCGGATTCAGGTATGGGAGAGCCTGTCTTGGTTGCTGAGGATGAGGAGAGCTGGCAGTCATCTTTGCTGAATCCTGGGTCTTCTTCATGTGACTCCGTTGCAGCAGAGCCTGCGTTGGTTGCAGAGGACAAGGACAGCTTCCTGGCTGTACAGCTGAGTCCTGGGTCCTCCTGTCTTGATTCAAGTTCAGCAGAGCCTGTCAAGGTTGCAGAGGACAAGTCCTCGTCTAGGAGCCGACCCGATTGTTCTGGCTCTTTGATCTTCAGTTTCGTGGGCACTGTGCACCGAGCGCACCCCGCACTTGGCAACTGGGGTTGGCTTGCAGGAGTCACCGCAGTGTCCCCATCCCTGCCATCCTGCTCTGGGCTGCCAGATGCCACCTGCCGGCCTCTCCAGAGGAAGTGCCAGAAGGTTCTTCTGGGTCCAGCTTGGGCGTGGGGTCTGGGGCGTGGGTTGGTCCAGTGTCTGCAGGTGTCCACCAGGCGCTCCCTGCAGGGTCTCCTGGACTCAGAGCCAGTGGAAACTCGCCAACAACAGGAAAACATGGCTCTTTTCTGGCTACCTCCAGGCACCTTTGCGATTTGTGTCTGGAATGTGGCTGCCTGGAGACCTGGGTTCCAAGTTCTCTTTGGTCTTCTGTCAAGGATGAGGTCACTTCCTGGGGTCCTCTTCCTAAGCTTACTCTTCCTCCAGTGGACCCCACACAGTCCCCCTGCGCTTCTGTATATTGTATATATGTACACACACATCTGTAAAATGAATATATAGAGAGATATAGAGATATAGAGTGCTCACAGGTGATCATCTGCAGTAATGTCTCCTTTCATGTGTCAGTCACTGGAAGGCATCTCATCATAATGGGGGTTTGACTGACACAAGAAAAGAGAAATGGGCCTCTGAAACTCCACAGCGTTCTTGTTCCAGATCTGTCTCCATTTTCACATACATAAATGCATATCTATATAACTATGTATGTACATATATATATGTATATATATCTCCATTGACAGCACTCACTCTATTGAGTGACTGCAGTGTATTTTCTCCCCATTAATCTCTTCCTCTCTCCTTCCTAACAGCACGTGTATCTGCATCCTTGTATTCACTTTGCTATACTATAGGTTACTTCTTCTAAGAAGTTAATCCATTAGAAACCTCCTCTGTGTATACCACACTTTAGTCACTGTGTTCATGTTTATGTCCCTATATATGAATTCTTATATGATGATTTCCAAATCTAGTGTGAATTACATCTTTGAGTAGATTCAGATGACTTGATATTTCTGAACCATTTGCCATTTTTTGTTCTTATTTTGTATTGTTAACTTCCTATTTGCTCTCTCTAGTCAGAGATGGAAGACAGAATTGCCCTCATGTGAAATTCACTGAGAATCACTTGAAAGCTTATATGTGATCAGGGTTTTAGTCTTCCTTAAAAACTTGAGAAGAATGCATTGGCTCTGTTTGCAGAAAAACAAAAATTCAACATTGCTTTCATTTACATTCTTGTTTGTTCATGTACTCTATTTCCCATTATATATACTTCTTATTATATTTGCTCAAGTAAGTACTGAGAGTGTTTAAGTCTCCTTTATAAAGTGATTGTTCCTAGTATGATGTGCTCTCATTATCTTGCATAACTTTGCATACCTTTAACTGCTATGTTCAAGTCTCCCAGTCAATGGGATACAGTGACTGTTTGTACCAACTTGTATAAATATAATAGACAACCCGGTTGCTGGGGGCTGACACCTGGAATCCTAGCTTACATCTCCACATGAAGCCAGCTCAGGCTGGAACGTCTGAGACTCTTCTCTCCAGTGAACCAGCCACAGTGGAAGTGTCCCTCAAGTGGTAGAGGGCCGGCCTTGAGCACAAAAGCTGAATGCACAGCCCTGAGTTCCAGCCCCAATACGTGACAAATGGTCACTTCAAAAGGCTCCAGAGAACTAGGAGATCATCAGCTCACCCAGGAATCTGGGCACACCGGCAGAGCTGTGGCTTGCATGCCCGAGTTAGAGTTGGGCAACTCCCTGTTCCAGCCTGGGTGCTTAGGAAATCGGTGTCATTGCAGTGGTGTGTTTGCCTGTGACTGCAGTGAATGAACACAAGGTAACAGCCTTATGCCATCTGCTCTGCTCTGGCTGCCTCATCTCACCAGCACCTCCTGGCTAAAAGTTCAGACCATTTCATAAGTTCCTGGGCTCCCTCTACTGGTTGAAGATTAAGGGGAGAATGTCCTTAGAAAACCCATCAAATTCCTCACTGTCTTCAGTGAATAATTAGAAGAACTAGAAAGAAAGAGAAAACATAGATTCAAAAAATAAATCCAGGATATTCTTCATAATTCAGCTTTCAATAGCCTGAAAATATCTGTATTACCCTCCACATGGGTAGGACCTGAGGAATTACGCTTTCAGGAGACCACTGTCTACTGCAGAAGAGAAGCTATTTGGGTCTAAATTGAAAGGACTCTGCTTGTAAACCATGAACTGAGATTTCTCCAGTTAGGTAGAGAAACAAATAATCCATGGAAGGAGACCGCAAGCACAAACCTTCAAGTAAAGAAGCAAATGCCATCAGTGAAGCAATATTCCCTTTCCTTTCTCTCCTGTCCTTGCTATCCTCTTCCTTGTTCCCCCATCTTTTCCAGTCCCATTGTCTTGTCCTGTTCTGTCTTCTCTTCTCCCCTTCTTCCCCTATCCTATCCTATCCTATCCTCTCCTATCCTATCCTATCCTATCCTATCCTATCCTATCCTATCTGCTGTCAATACTGAAACTTCGCAGCACTAGTACTGTACCACACCCGAAACGCTTTGCTTTTATTAACTCTTACTTTGAGATAGTTTCAGGATAATTGTGCCCCAGCTCCCTCCATTCTCCACTCTCCTTGCTCCCTATCCAGAGTAGCTAGGAAAGAAAAATCAACTCCTAGGGCCATTCTGGAATCAGTTCTCTTCCAGCACAAGACCCAAGGTCATGCTCAGTACATCTTTTGTGAAATCACAGTGATGACAAGTTTGCATTTCTAGGCCTCAGAACCCTGGGTTGTGTTATCTAGTTTATCAGAAAGGTTTGAATCCAGAGCAGAGGAATCTAAGATTGAATTATCAGTGACTGTGTGAATTATCTCTGAAGGACTTGAGGGCTAGTTCAGCCTCTCTAGGGTGGGTCTAGGGTGGAGACGAGTGGATTATCTGAGGGAGAATACAAAACACAGAGCTCGGGATCTTCTTCATCTCTACACCCAGCTACTTGGACTTGCTCCGTGCTGAGTAAAGCCGGGGTAGAGGACAACATGGACACGTGCTCTCTCAGCATGGGAGCATGGTGGACCGAGCCTGAAAATTTCAGTGCTCCGTTGGTTTTCTACCTGGAAGAGGAGCAGGAGGAGGAGATTTTCGGTAGGTGACCCCAGTGCCATCTGTTGTCTTCACCCTATCCATCTCTCCCTGTGCTCCCTCTTTGATCCATACTAGGCCCCCACCATCGGGGCACCTGACCCCCAGTTCTGTTGGGGTTTTCCTGTTCTTCCTGTCCTCTTCTGTTCCTAGGGCAGGAGGATAGATATCTTTGCTGCATGGAGGAGCACAGCCACACCCTCATTCAGCTGGAGCCCTGGTTCACCGTCACAGGCCACACTCGAGTCACCGTGGTGGGGCCCCCAAGGGCCAGGCAATGGCTGATGGGCATGATATGGCTTTTGGAGCACAAGGACTTTCACTATCGAGCTCGAGGTAAGCGTCGATGACCTAGTTTGCAGTCAAAGCCTTGCTGCTCATGCATGGCATCTTAAAGACTTGGACTGCTCAGGAACCTGAGAATCACATGTTCCCAAGCCCCCTGGAGGGCAGAGGCCCAGGGTTAACCATATTTGGAATCAAGTCATTGAGAGAGAAAGTGGGGAGGGGGCATCCGAATGGGGACCCATAGGATGGGATGGAATATCTCCTACCCCTCCCTTCATTCCTTCCATCCCCACAGGCTTCCTGTCTGGGCTCCTGGACTCTGACCATTCTTCTCCCTGCCCAGGCTACCAGATGCTGCAAAGTGTCCGGAGCCAGCCACTAACCAAAGAAGACTTGGCCGCCTGCGCCCGTGTGCAGCTGGACTCCTTGGTGGTGAAAGGCTACCAGGACAAGTGATTCACTTTCCTCAGGCTTCCTCCAGCCAAGTGCTTGCTTGCCTTGGGCTTCCGTGGGCTTGGTGTAGTTCTTTGTCCCTGAAGGACCAGCCTGCTCTGGACAGCTCAGTGAAGACATGGCACAGACAGTGGTGGAGGGTGACAGTTTTGGCTGTGTTGTCTCCCCCGGGAAGTCTAGGCACATAGGTGAGAGGCGTCTTCTAAAGTGTGTATTCTGCTGGTGAAGGAGATCCAGAAACACCCGTGGTGCAATCTGCATTGCCTCGAGTTCACTCCCTCTCCCCCTCTTTGTTTCTCACAAGCTTCTCCAGTGCACTCATTTCCCCCACAATCCCTCCCAACGTCTAACAAACACAGTCTCTTTCAAGAGACCTCAGATTTTCACATTTCCAGATTGTTTATACATGTTTCCGTTTGCAGTCGTGAATCATGTTGTGCTCTTGTCTCCGGAATCAGTGTGCTCCCCAAACGGGGAAATCCTGGCAAAAATGTCACTTTACCGGCCATCTCCAAGCCTCCTGTTCAACTAGACACAGTGACTCTCTACCTACCAACTGGAATAAAAATAACTAAGAAGTATGCGTGGTGGATGAGGCCTCTAATCCTAGCTTCTTAGGTTGGTGTATGAAGGCAGCCCATGCAGGAATATTTGGGAGACTCTTATCTCTAATGAGCCAGCACAAAGCTTGAAAGGGAAGTATGGCTCAGGAGGTAGAGTGCCAGTCTTCAAGGGAAAATAGCCGAGCCAAGGCCCAGGCTATGAGTTCAAGCACAAGTACTGCCTTCACCCCACCCCACACCCCACCCCACCCCAAATCAAAAAGCTTTAGGCTGTCAGGGAACTGGCTGGTCACCAGTCCACTGATGAATCTGGGGGAAGTGGCACAGCTGTAGCTTGGATCACCAAGTTTGAGATGGGGGAACCCACTGTCCGCGCCTGGGTGCCCTGGGACACACGTGTCCAGGAGTGTGTGTTTGCATGTGACTGCAGGAATGAACATGAGGGAAAAGCCTTAGGCCACCCGCTCTACCCTGGCTGCCCCCTCTCATCAGCACCTCAAGGCTAAAAGGTCAGAATATTTAGGAAGTCCCCGGGCTTCCTCTAGTGTTGGGAAATAAAGTCGAGAGTCTTTCACTCTTTCTGTAAAGGATCGTTGATGGGTTTTGTGTGTGGATGTTACCGGGTTCTTCAACTCGGGGCCCTGAACTCTCCCTTGAGCCACAGTCGCAGTTGCAGTTTTGTGCAGGTTCCTTGGAGATAGGAGTCTCACAGGGGTCTCTGCCCAGCCGGGCTGGGAACCTTGATTCTCACCCTTCCCCTTCCGAGTTAGCCAGGCTTGGAGGTGAAGAGGTGAGTACCACGGGCCCTGGTTTTCCCTTCAAGTATTAAACTTGTGTCAGCGGGATCCTCTCTTCTAAACACTTTCTCCCACTTCTCCCTAAACGTCACAGATTACAGAGAAGCTCTTCCTGGAGAGGAACTTAGTCAGCAGGGAAGATTCTAATAATGGAGGAAATCCTCCCAGAGATTTTTGGTCTTTGAGAATTCCTAAATGCCGGGGAAGGGACATGAGGGAATCCCTGCACTTAGAGCCTAAAGAAAGGAAAGAAGAAAGATGAAGAGTGTGAGACCAGCCTTGGCTATGGACAGGCAGGATATTCTTCCTCTCTCTGTCTCTCTCTCTCTCTCTCTCTCTCTCTCTCTCTCTCTCTCCTTTCTCTCCCTTGCTCTCTCTCTCTATCAAAAAAGAAATCAGATTTTATGGGTTACACATGTAATCCTAGCAAATAAAGAGTTAGCTCGGAAACCTCTTCATTTGAAGACAGCAGCTCAATAAAGTTGACATAAGAAACACACAGAAGATGTTCTTATCTGTTATGACCTGTTTTGTGAGAAACAAGAAGGCACTGGGACCCATCTCCACTGTGAAGAACAGTGCTGTGCAGTCTTCCAGGTAGAAGCCGAGCTGCTTACCTTCAGCCAGGCTCACACACCCTCTGGGAAGGATGGAAGGAAGGCAGGCAGTGGTGGACTTCCTCTTCCTCTTTCTGTGGCCACTTGAACAAGTCCTGTGTGAGGGATGAGTCTAGGGGCGGGCCATGTAGGGGACACCGCAGTGATCTTCCTGCTTGGCTCTGTTCTGATGAGAGCCCACAGCTGGCCACGCCCACATCCTGGACCTCAGCATCCTCTCCTAGTTTCACTGCAGGCACACATGGGGAAAGCAATGTCATTGACTCATCTTCACAGGGCCTTAGCTGTAAGCATAGGGGTACATTCACTCCTTCTCTCTGGAAATCTGTCCTGGGAACAACCCTACCTTTCCTGTCTCCATGCACCTCGAGCCTTTGGGAAAAAGACATTTGGAATGGGAATGGGGAAGGACATGAAGTTGGGTACAGTTACATCGCAGCAGCTCAGCTCAGGTCCCACCTCTGTGCTTCCCCGGTGTCGGTGCTGAGACTCCAGCGTGGCCACTCCAGAGAAGTTTCTGAGGCTTGAGCTTCTGCAGCATGGAGAAGGGACTCCATTCCAGGTGCTCAGAAGCCTCTCCAGGTGCCCACATGGTCCAGTCCCAGTTCCTAAAGAATACCAGAACAGTTCGCTTGGAGGCAGGGCTGCTAGAAAGGATGTTTGGGGAGCATGGGAATGGGAGGGGCTTGCGAGGTCCTCCTACCCATACCCCATTGGCTCTGGGCAATAGCAGAGCCAGCCTGTCCTGCTGCTAGGGCCCCAAGATGTGTCCCCTGGTGGCCCGGCCTCCATTTTCCCACCACCATCTCCACTGCCTTTCTCCCCATACAGGCAAGGATGGAGATCTCGTGCCCCATGGTGAGTGTATGTGCGTGTGAATCATTAGGCCCCTGGAGGAGATGCGGAGATCCTGGTGTTTGCGCGGCTTTATCATCAGCAAGACATAGCTGAGATGACCATGAGATTGGCCAGCCACTTCTGCCAGCTCTCCCTGCAAAGTAAGCTGCCCTCCGGGAGGGTGACCCAGGCAAACTCGAGTCCCTAGGGGAGATCTGGGGCTTCCTGGCATTCAGGGCAGTTGTCTGGCCCTCCCAGCCAGGCTGGAAAAGGCTTTCAGGAACTCAAGGGATCTACAAAGTCTCCTGGCCCCTGTGTTCTGGGGAGGCTTCCCGCTGGGGTCACTGTACTGGGATGGAGGGGTTCAGGACACAGGAGCAGCCTCCTCCCACAGCTGTCCTTACAGGTGCAGGGGCGGCCTTGTTCAAGGAGGCTGAGGCCCAGCAACTTCCAGATGCTGATTTGGAGGCCAGGAGCCAGCCATCCCTGAACGAGGTGCAGGAGGAGGGGTGCTGAGGGCTCTGGGGGACATCTCCACCCCAATGAGAGCTAGGTGGGTTCAAGTGGAAATTTCCAGAGACTCATTCCTTCTGGAGCAGGCAGCGGTGGGGAGAATGGGGTGCTGGATGTTTTGTAGTACCTCTAGGAATGCAACAAAGCAGGAATGTGAACAGTTCTCACAAACAGCAGGCGGTCCCCAAGGCTTCCTCCAGCACTGAGGGTCCCGGGAGCCTCTCCTGAGGCGGGTGGAGCCCCTTTACTTGCTGACCGCAACAGTTACGGGCTGTCCAGACCATCTTGCCTGTGCCAGGACGTCAAGGCCCACTGAGTCAGTCTTTACTGGAAAGCGTTCCAAGCTACCAGGACTCTCCAGAAGGTGACAGGGTGGAAAACCTGTTTACCATCCTCCTTTTGTGTGTGGTCACCCTGGGCTTGCAAAGTCCCCCAGGGACGACAACGATAGAGCCACCCGACTCAACGGTCTATTCTAGTACCGAGTTTGAACTCAGGGTCTGGGTGCTCCCCTCAGCTTGTCCTCTTCAAGCCTGGGACGCTACTACCTGAGCCACAACTTCCATTTGAACACAGCTGAGCTTTGGCTGGCTCACTGCAGAGACAAGCCTCCAGGTCTTTTCTGCCCCTGCTGGCTTCCTATTGTGATGCTCAGCTCTCTGCCTCCTGAGCAGCTAGGATCCCCTGTGGGAGCCGCGGGGCATCAGGCTGCTGCCAGACACCTGCCAGAGGAGGGAGCTGTAGGAGAGCTGGGCTGTGCTGCAGTGATCTCAAGCCTCGCCCAGGTCACCTGAGGTCCTACCAGGCTTCAGATGAGGGAAACACAGGCAGGGCAGGCGAGTCTCTCTGGTCACTTCAGCAAGGAAGGAGGGAGTGTCTGGAAGAGACACATTGGGGTCAGCTGGGAGCACTCCTGCTCATTCACGGTCATCTGGAAGCAGCGCCCTTTATGGAAATAACAAGCGTGCCTGCCCGCATCCGTGCTAGTCATTACTGCATTCCTTCACAGCGTACTCAAGCAGTATGTTATGAATTGCCCTTAAGGAAATATAACTACAGGCCATTGGTGTTGTAGATAGGCAATAACATTGTAGATGATATTTAGGAGCTATGTGGGCAGAAGGCCCAAGTGGAAGGGTAGGAAGAGAAGTAAAGGCACAGATATGGAAGTAAGATGAATGTGTGTCCTACAATGCTTGTTTATCAAGTACGAGGCCCTGAGTACAAACTGCAGTCCTACCCAAAAGCAAAGCCTATCCTATTCACCCAGTGCTTTAATGAAAGAGGGGAATCCATGAGTGTTTATGAAAATGGACATGTATGACCTAATTTTACACATTGTGCAAATAACATGTTTGCCAAACCCCCAGCCTTCTGTGTCTGCACTAAAAATCAGGTGAGCTATTCAACACTAATTGTTAAACAGCATTGGCAAATAGTCTATGGAGAGAGAGAAAGAGAGGGAGGAAGGAAGGGAGGGAGGAAGGGAGGGAAGAAGGAAGGGAGGAAGGAAGGAACGAAGGAAGGAAGGAAGGAAGGAAGGAAGGAAGGAAGGAAGGAAGGAAGGAAGAAAGGAAGGAAGGAAGGAAGGACGACTTGTGAACATTTCTTGGGAGTCCTCGTGAGACGGCGTGTGCCAGTGGGCCATGAGAGCGACACAGCAGTGGACGTCCCGAGTGGCTCTGCTCTGAGGAGTGCCCACAGTTGGCCCATCCCCCGCTCCCTGACCTCAGCATTCTCTCTGTCTGCAGTTCAACTGCAGCCCCAGCGGAAGAGCAAGGTCAGTTCCTCCTCCAGCCAGGGCCTGAACTGCAGCTCTCAGGTGTGCTGTCCTCCCGTCTCAGGACGCCCACTGGTGTCCCCAGCAGCAGGGGCAGCTGAGCCTTGAATCTTGTTGGGAATCCGCCTGGCTTGTGAGCCCAGTTCCAGCACCTTCTCTGATCCTGCCGTGGGTTGGGTCAGGACGTTGGTGAGGGAGCGAGTCCTCAGATGCTGCGGGACTCCACTCCCCCACACGTGGAAGGGGCTCTGTCTCAGGAGACATGGCCTGGCCAGCTCCGCATCCCTGACATGGGTGTCATTTGCTTGTTCTTCCTTTGCTATCACGGCTGGAGGTGGCTCTGTCACCTCCATCGTCCGTTGGAGATTCTCAGCAGCTGCACCAGGGCGCGGCTCTCCAGCTGCCATGTTTGGAAGGTGCGTGGCTCTCGTTTGGTGTGTGCACATGAGCTGCAGATCCTCAGCCATCGGGGACTGGGGTTGTCGGGCGGTGGAACACTGTGCACCTGCTCTGTGTTGCCTGCCCTCGGTGAGCGCAGACCACTCAGTTCTTCATTGGAAATATCTTGAGGACTCTGCGTTGGCGCCAGGGTGGAGGGCTGTCGCAGTGTCCCCACACACGGATCTTCCCCTGCTCAGCGTCTGCGCGGTTTGCGTCCATTGTCCTGTCGACGGCCGAGGCCGGGGATGCTGCATGGCCCTTGCTGTCCTCTGTCTGTCCCGCCAGGCTGACGGCGCAGGGAACGGCCAGGTGTCCGGGCTGGGCTGAGGCGCGTGGGCAGCACATGGACGGATGTGGCCCAGTGGACGGCTCAGGGCCCCCTTCTCGTCCCACCCCAGCAAGGTGGAGGGGCGCAGAGCAGGCACACTGGCTCTGCCTGGGGGACCTGCAAGGACAAATCCCCTCTAGGGACTGGAGAGACAGCCGTGCCGGGACTCGGGTCCTCACGGGCTGCTGCAGCCCCCACTGTGCTTCCTGCCATTCTGCTAGCAGTGTGTGCCCAGCACACCTCTGAATCTCTGGCCGTGTAGCTCCAGGACTTCCTGCGTGGAGGAATCGGGGTCACGAGCCGTGAGATGGTGAGGGCTGGGTTTCCGGAGATCGGGTCCCCAGGGGTCCAGCTGCCGGAACTGTCAGAGCCAGGGTGACGTGGGATGCGCTCCGGCCAGGCCCTGCCCTCGGTGGCCGTCACAGATGTCACTGGCCAGGTGTCAGAACGCGTGGCAGACGGGCGGGGAGGCCCTGGGCGCCCTCGGCCCGCGCTGCCCCCACTCCTTCGCGCTCCTTCAGGCAATGGGAAGCGACCTTGTGCGGGACTGACTGCCGCTCGCCCCGCTGCCCACGTCTCCCTCGAAGCCATCATATTCCTGCTGCAGGAAGAGCTCCTGAGCACACCATGGCCATGGCCCGGACTGGAGTCCAGCTTCTGGCCAGCGGAGCCTCTGGTCCTGAGTCCAGCCGTTCAGACACGGACGCTGCCTTCGCCACCCAGGGAGCTTTCCTCCAGGATTGCCCTCTGGCTCTGCCATGCCGTGTGCTGTCGCCTGGCGCTCGCCCGGCCGCAGCCCTGTGGGGACCTCCTCCTCCAGAGACAATCCCACACGTGGAGAAGCTCCAACCCGCACCTCCCTCCGTGGACTCGCTTGCTCACGGGACTCATTTCTCAGCTTCTGGAATTCTAATGCTTCGGATACATGTGGGACTCTGGATGGGTGCTGATCTCGAGTCAAAGTCCTGGGGATGGGAGACAAGAAGGAGGGGGTGTCCCTCAGGGAATACATAGAGCTGGCTAGAAGACAAAGTATTAAGAGGCAAAGCGAATGGTGGCGTGAGGGGAAGGAGGGAGGCTGGTGAGGAGAGTGAGAGCCATGCTGAGCTCAGCGCTGGGGGAGGGGGTGGGGGCGGCCATGCCACACAGGGTGGCCAGGCAAGGCCTAGGGGACTGCAGCTGGACCTGGAGTGAGATGCACCTGTGTCCTGTGCTGGGGGAAAGGAGGAAATCAGGGGCACCAGAAGTTCCCCCAAACCTCCTCCCAGTGTGTTGCTGCTTGTGGTGCTGAGGAGGAAACCCAGGGCCTCACCCTTGCTAGGCAGACGCTCTACCAATGACCAGACCCAGCCATCTCTATAAAGTGCTTTGCTGTCCAGTTGGCCCCCTCCCTGGGAGGAACTTTAGAAGGTGGTTGAAATGCCGTGACGTTGAAGACACTGAGTCCAAGGAGCCATGACCTCAGGCCACTGTGGTCCTTTCCTGCACTCCCAAGCAGTTGCCTCAGTATGTCCATGCAGGCCCGCTAGGTGAAAAAAACCCTCTTGCTCATAAGAAAACCCAGATTGAACTACCTCCTAGTCATAAGTATGTGATTGAGGTGAGCTGCCCCGTCCAGAGGAGGGCTTCTAATGGGTAGAAAAGAGAGCCTGGGGGGTCGAGAAGCTGGACAGGGTCTGGGGCTTGGCCCTGTGTGTGTTCTGGCCGGGTGTAACAAGGGTCAGGTCCTCAGCAGGCAGACAGGACCCTGTTGGAAATCAGAAACCTGAAGAGAGACTGTCTCTGGACTCAGGGTGAGCCTTTGCAGGACTCATGGTGGCTTCCAAACTTCATCCTATCTCAATCTCATGAGCAGTTAGCATAACAGCTAGGAGACACTGACTCCAGCTGGTCCTTGTCTCTGTTTTTTAATCTTATGCCCGCCCTGAGATTTGAACTCAAGGCCTCAGCAACACCCCTGAGCTTATCTTCCCAAGCTTAGAAGTCTTAACCCTTTATCCACAGTGCCACTTCTGGTTTCTTTTTCATAGGGTTGAGATGAGGATCTTGAAGGCTTCCCCGCCTGGGCTGCTCAGGGCTCCTGATCCTCAGATCTCAGCCTCCCCCGTGGCTCGGATTACAAGCATGAGCCAGCAGTGCAGGCTTTTCTTCCCTCTCCCCCATCAACAGGTGTGTGTGTGTGTTTAAAGCAGGATTAGACCCAAAGCCAAGCTAAAGAGCAGGCGATGAGGGAGTTTCCATGTCCCCTCTCCTGCTCACACGGAGACCCCCATTCTGTGTCCCCCACCAGCCTGGCAGCCCGTTTGGACATTTCCTGCGGTTCCTCTGTTTCTCCCTGGCTGAGGAGCTTCTGGGGCTCATCGTCTTCCTCTCCCTGCGCCTTTTTGCTGCTGCTTGTTAGGAAAATGGTGGGGTGGGGGGGAGAACAGGCCGGACTCAGTCTCAACAGGCAAGGACTGTTTACTGAGGGGCAGCGAGGGGCAGCAAGCTTCCCCTGGGGTTGGAGATTGCGCAGGGCGGGTGAAGTTGGGGTCAGGCTCATGGGAGTCTTCATGAAGAAACAGAAAATAAAAAGTAGGCTATGGTCTCTTGGGGGTCAAGGGCGGGCACCCTTGGCCAGGCCCAGCATGGGGTGCTCTGCCTGGGGTGAGGGAACTTTCCGCCATGCCTGCCTGCAGATGAGCACAGGCCTGCACACCTGACGTTCTGCTTGACCTGGGGGAAATGAGGTGTGTGTGTGGTGGGGGGGGGGGGTTAATACTTCACTACTACTGAGCTCTGAGGCACCCTGGAATTCCTGCTCAAAATCTGTGTCTTTCACCTTTTCCTAAATAAAGAGTGGTGCGCATGGGAGGAGAAAGGTGTTTGCTATGCAATATTTGCTTGGCATAAGCAACACCATTGTAGGGCAGCTGCCGCCATGTTGTTATCCAACCTGAAATATGTCTGTGTGCTTTCAGTCATCCTCAGGAAATCCTGTTGACACAAAGTGACTTCAGTTGGGCCTTATGTTCTTTTAAAGGAGGAAATAGTTCTCTGACTTTAGACCTGAAGGTGTGGGGGTGATTTGGGGGGTAAACTCTTGAATATTTCAAACCACCTAATCGCAAACGTCTTTAAACCTAACTTGTGATCAAGATCAAGGGCAGCGCCGTGGGAGGGATCAACCTGGGACGCTGCCCGCCCCTCGTCCTCGCTGAACTGACTCTTGTCAACTGCACCTGCTTCCACAGAAGTAAAGCCGACGTTCCTGAAGGAATGCTGAGTCTCGGGTCTCCCTCTGTGGTGACTGACCTCTCAGAGGAAAACAGCTCATTTCCAACAGCACGGAGTTCCTCACACTTGGTCAGGAGTGATCATTGGCAGTGTACGACTGTGGCCTTACCTGTAAAGCACTTTGTCTTGTGCTCGTTCCTCCCCTTCCTCCTCT
>NC_063169.1:9197928-9273493 GCF_023159225.1 Perognathus longimembris pacificus | reverse complement strand
CCACTTGAGCCACACCTCCATTTCCACTGTTTTGGTGGTTAATTGGAGGTAAGAGTTTCAGGAACTTTCCTGCCTGCCTGGGCTGGCTTTGAACTGTGATCCTCAGATCTCAGTGTCCTGAGCCACCAGTGCCCTGACATGTATGTGTGTGTGTGTGTGTGTGTGTGTGTGTGTGTGTGTGTATCATTTATTTAAAAAGTCAATACCAATTTGAACTTGGTTTCTCAAATCTACAGTTTCTCAAATTTTGTAGCATTTTTAGCAGATCACCTCACAGTGTTATGATATTCTAGACACATCTCCAAGAGAACATTTGACTTAATGAAGTTCAATACAAGTACTTCCAATATTTAGGGAAATATTAACTTAGGTCCCATACACACTTTTTTTTAAACTATGTTTAAGTTTGTAGTTCCCATCTGCCATAATACTCAAGCTAATTCACAGAAAATCCAGAACCAAAATGGAAGGAAACATGGCAAATGCTCTCTCTTACATGATATACAAGACTAGCCATCTTCCAGTCCACATGCAAAAGGCTGAGCATAGGCAATTTGGCGTTTTGGTCAAACCATAATGAAAAGTTCACCTAATCAGTGAATATAGACAAAGCACCAATTCACTATTAGCATAGCATTAGGTGCTTAGCCACAAGTAGTTTGACACAATAAGTCATGTTTAGTACATATTTAAGACTTCCATTCACAAATTTTTGGCATCATTGGGTTCCACAGTTTTTATTGCTCTGCGACCTGAGGTTTGTGTTGTCTCTCTTTTAGTCCCAAGAGCTCTGTTTTGAGTTCTCCAGGCTTTGGTGGACTTTCAGGTCTTGTCAGGTCGGGCCGGTAGTAACTGTGCACCACTTGGGCACTGGCACACATGGCCAGGAGGCTGGCCACTGCCATTTTCAGATAACTAGGCCAGGACATGCCCGCAGGCATGGTGGAAGGCTGGCAGGAGGGAAAAGGGGCAGTGTTAGAAGGTTCTAGGCCCACGATCCGCCCCACAGCTATAGGGGCTCGGGGTGCTCTCCTACCCCCACGCACGGAGGCCTGTCTTCTCGGCCAGGACACGAGGTCACTGAGAGGACGGAGAGTTGGCAGGGGACAAATGAAACCTTAGGGCCTTGATCGGTCAGGGAGGGGCGCTCCACGTGCAGAACCGCAGGCCATCTCCCCGCCACCCCGGCCCCCTTGTTTTTTGGGGTTTTTTTTGACAGTCCTGGGGCTTATTCTCAGGGCCTGAGCACTGGGGCTTCCTTTCTACAAGGCTAGTACTCTACCACTTGAGTAACAGTAACATTCCCCCCCCCTTTATATTTATGTGGTGCTGAGGAATTGAACCCAGGGCTTCATGCATGTTGGGCAAGCACTCTACCGCTAAGCCACATTCCCAGCCAGGGAGGAGGATTGTGTTGTTGTTTTGATGACCTACCTGCTCTTCATTATCCCAGCAGGATGTTCTCTGTGGCTGTAAACCATAGAGCTATATCCACAGGAAAATCAGACCTGAACTGAAACCTCCAGAGTTGTCAACCAAAACAAGTCTTTCTGATTTTCAAGTTGACCGTTGATATTGGTCGTGCGATTTGCATGTTGAGGACACAGATTCCATCCTGAACCCTAAGAAGCAGCTCCTCACGCTGACAATAATGCTGATATCTAATGTGAGGTTGACTCCAGGACACTGCGCCTCCAACAACCAGTCTAAGGATGTCTGGACTTTTGGTGTGTCTGGGGCCTCCATCCTGTGGCTCTTGCCTCATGAGTCCAAGCATCCATGCATATGATAGGCATGGACAAAACTCACTATTACGCCAGTGGCTTGTAGGTCAGAAACATGGTTTTGTTCTAAGCATGAGTCCTGCCTACAGGTCACAGAGGGGCTTAGTTTGTGTGTTGGATTGTTTGGTACTTGTGCTTGAATTTTCACGGCTGATTTGCTCATGATTGGGTCCCTACCATGGGAGCCTCATGTTGATCTTGCCTTTTGTAGGCCATTGGAAATTAGAGTTTCCCAGGTTTGTCTGCTTGGGCTCATGAAACCCGAATCCTCAGACCTCAGCCTTCTGAGTTGCCAGGATTATAGGTTGAAGCCCCAGGCATATGGCTTTGGACGGGGTATTGAAACAATGCCCATGCTTAGGAGAAAATGGAAACACAGTGCCTAATGATTTTAGGCTGCACAACCCAGGAGAACCCATTCATGCCCTCAAGTCCTTCTGTGCCAACCCAGAGTGCCCACGCAGGTGACTCGAATAGGGGGACAGTAGCTGTTCTTTGACTCTGGTCTCCCCTCCAGCTTCTTTGCCTTTTGGCTGATCCTGTGTCACTTCTCAAACCTGTGTCAGCTGTCAGTTCATCTCTAGGCCCTTTTCCCAGCTAGCCCCTGCCCAGCACTTAAAAATCTCGCAACTTCTCTGAGTTTCTCTCTTACGAGTTGACAAGCAAAGTGGACAATGGGACTGAAGGCAAATGAGGAATCAAAGAGGTATTTTCCGCGCTGGGGATATGGCCTAGTGGCAAGAGTGCTTGCCTCCTATACATGAGGCCCTGGGTTCAATTCCCCAGCACCACATATACAGCCAGGAGTGGCGCTGTGGCTCAAGTGGCAAAGTGCTAGCCTTGAGCAAAAAGAAGCCAGGGACAGTGCTCAGGCCCTGAGTCCAAGGCCCAGGACTAGCCAAAAAAAAAAAAAAAAGTGGTATTTTCCCTTTGAAGCAACTCTTTGAAGCAAATGATTCTTGAAATCTGAGAGTGCCAGTGAAGGCCTGGAAACAAAATGATCAGATGGGAGCCACGAAGCCCTCAGGAGACATACCCAGAGCTCTGGTCTGACTCCACACAGGGCCTGGCTCACAGGACATCATGAATTCAACATCTGTGGGCAGAATGAGGACAAGTAGATGAAGTTAGTCTTGGCCCTTCTGAAAATGGTAAGCAGGCCACACTGGATAGAGATCCCATTTGGGACTAGGCAGTGTCAAAAGACTGTGACCCTAAGATCTGATGAAAGCAGAAGGAGGGGCAGCAATGTGAGGGGTAAAACCTGCCTGTGCCAGGTCTCGCTTACCCGACTCTGGTCAAGTGCACACACTTCTGCAGAAGTGACATTTGCCTTGTGGAGATTCTAGAATTTGTATCCCATTCTGTCATGACTTCAATACATCCCAACAATTCATGGTTCCCAACAATTTGAAAAAATGATACCTAGCTGTATGTCCCTTTATGTTTCACTGTGATGCAATGAAATTCGCAAATGTCCGATGGGTTGCAGGAACATGTATATGCTTTATCTACTGGTGTAAGTAAAAACAGTAAAACCCTGCAAAGGCTAAGTGTTGGCTGGGGCACATCTGCACCACCC
This sequence comes from Perognathus longimembris pacificus, assembly GCF_023159225.1. Lineage (NCBI taxonomy): Eukaryota > Metazoa > Chordata > Mammalia > Rodentia > Heteromyidae > Perognathus > Perognathus longimembris. Next base: position 9,270,127 of record NC_063169.1, on the reverse strand, counting down.
TGATGACAACCAATGCTGCAGGAAGCAGATGGATGAAGGTAACATCTGTCTGGTTCCACGAGCATATCTAGTTCTAGTTTATGGGGCAGTGAAGGAGGAGAGGCAGTCCAGCAGGCCCTCCTTTCACTCCCCTGCTGCTTCTGCTGTTCCACATCTCTGCTGTCCTTTGAATTGAGCCTGATCCACGTGGATAAAATACCTAGTCTATAAAAATAGAGTCAGGATTTGGAAGTCAGGCATAGGTAGTGATAATACAGGTCTCTAGGAAGCCAACTGATTGGAGCAGGATGCTAAATAAATGTGCCTGCTTCCACCCACCGCTCAGCCTAAATCCAAGGGCAGTGCCCTAAAGGACACATGTTCAGGTCAGAGTCAGGCCCAGCATCTTGGCCACACTGTTAGCGCCCCTCCTCCCTCCCGGCTGCACTGGGGACAGCAGGGCCTCCTCACGCTGGAAAGCAGGAGTGGGGCTGGCTGTGGGCCTGGCTGACAGGGTGGCCAGGGAGGAGAAAGAGCGCTGTGCTCCTAACACTGCAGTGCAGCACCTGTGATTGACCTGAGACTCAGCCGCTGCTACCTCAGCCCCAGGAACCCCACAGCTGGCCCCTGGGCCTCAGAAACGGTCTCCCTGCACACTGAGCAGCCTCTGCTCTGGACAGCCCTCCACTGTGCCCCTCATGACTCCCGGCTGCCTCCCCATGGTCACCGGGCGGCTGAGTTCACACAGCCCAAAGTGATGGCCACCTCTGAAGTCTCTCAACTCAGCCGCCAGAAACCCAATGTCCCGGGGAAGAGCTGGCACCGCCCCCTCGGTCCTCAATGCCCCTTCCCCTTTGCCTGCACACAGCCTTGGCTCATGGCAGACAAGCGATCCACGCAGCACTGTATTTTGTTTTGTTTTGTTTTGTTTTGTTTTTTGCCCTCTCCCAACCCTGGGTTAGGATGAGGTTCCATCGCGCAGATGCACAGCTGGTAACAGCTGTCTACTGTAAATGTGTTACTACCCACAGAGTCTATGTCCCTCAAATATTCTTGGCCCTGCCTCAGACACAGCTGTACCCACACAAGGCTGTACACTTGGCCACTGCGCTGACCTTAACCTGCTCCCTGCACACCAGGGCCTTCCCCCCACTTCCTCTAGGGCGCTGTGAGCCTCCTCCCCTCAGGACCACGGGCTCTGCGGAGTCAGCTGGTGGAGCTCATGGTTCTCAAATCGGGCACTGAGTTAGTGCCTTGAATGATGTACCTGAAAGGAATAACAATAACTATTTATTAAAATATATTGAAAGGTACATAACACGAAGGTGAAATAAAGACAAAAGCGGATGTCTTTCAAGGGAGGGAAAGGATTTCTCTAAGTGTTTGAGCTGGCGCTCAGTGGAGCTCTGGACTTCCTGAGTCCACAAACCAAATTGTGCCCGCAGTGTTAGTGGAAGCACACTGGGGTGCATGTGCTGCAGCTAAGTTGCCCTCTCCACCTAAAGGTGGGTCCATATCAGAAAAGATATGCAGAGCCTGTGGGATCTCTGGCGCAGAGAAGACAGGCACAGGTTGGAGTCCATTTGTCCTAAGTGTCAGGGGCATCGTGGAGCTGAATGGTGTGGCCTTGCTCTTCACACATCCGCCACTGGAGGAAGGGGGTTTTCGGCACAAGCATTGCTCAGAGACAGCTCCTGATGCCACAGCACTGTGTCTTGTGCTCGTTCCTCCCCTTCCTCCTCTGATGGGAAGCAGTCCAGGGTAGAACTGCTGGACAGCTCGCAGTCGGCAAAGCCGAGTCGAGCTTCTTCGTCCTCAGACTGAAGGGCTGGAGAGCCTGTCCCGGTTGCAGAGGACACAGACAGCTCCCAGTCAGAAAACCTGAGTCCGAGTTCATCATGTCCTGAGTCAGTGACAGGAGATCCTGTCCCACTTGCAGAGGAGGAGGACAGCTCACAGTCATCATTGCTGATTTCTGGCTCTTCCTCATTTGAGTCAGGTATGGGCGATCCTGTCCCGGTTGCAGAGGACGAATTCAGCTCGCAGTCACCACTGCTGTGTCCAGGGTGTTCGTCATCGGATTCAGGTATGGGAGAGCCTGTCTCAGTTGCTGAGGATGAGGACAGCTGGCAATCATCATTGCTGATTCCTGGGTGTTCTTCATGTGAGTCAGGTATGGGAGAGCCTGTCTCGGTTGCAGAGGACGAGGACAGCTCACTGGCAGCAGTGCTGTGTTCAGGGTGTTCATCATGGGATTCAGGTATGGGAGAGCCTGTCTCGGTTGCTGAGGAAGAGGACAGCTCGCAGTCAGCACTGCTGTGTTCTGTGTGTTCATCATCGGATTCAGGTATGGGAGAGCCTGTCTTGGTTGCTGAGGATGAGGAGAGCTGGCAGTCATCTTTGCTGAATCCTGGGTCTTCTTCATGTGACTCCGTTGCAGCAGAGCCTGCGTTGGTTGCAGAGGACAAGGACAGCTTCCTGGCTGTACAGCTGAGTCCTGGTCCTCCTGTCTTGATTCAAGTTCAGCAGAGCCTGTCAAGGTTGCAGAGGACAAGTCCTCGTCTAGGAGCCGACCCGATTGTTCTGGCTCTTTGATCTTCAGTTTCGTGGGCACTGTGCACCGAGCGCACCCCGCACTTGGCAACTGGGGTTGGCTTGCAGGAGTCACCGCAGTGTCCCCATCCCTGCCATCCTGCTCTGGGCTGCCAGATGCCACCTGCCGGCCTCTCCAGAGGAAGTGCCAGAAGGTTCTTCTGGGTCCAGCTTGGGCGTGGGGTCTGGGGCGTGGGTTGGTCCAGTGTCTGCAGGTGTCCACCAGGCGCTCCCTGCAGGGTCTCCTGGACTCAGAGCCAGTGGAAACTCGCCAACAACAGGAAAACATGGCTCTTTTCTGGCTACCTCCAGGCACCTTTGCGATTTGTGTCTGGAATGTGGCTGCCTGGAGACCTGGGTTCCAAGTTCTCTTTGGTCTTCTGTCAAGGATGAGGTCACTTCCTGGGGTCCTCTTCCTAAGCTTACTCTTCCTCCAGTGGACCCCACACAGTCCCCCTGCGCTTCTGTATATTGTATATATGTACACACACATCTGTAAAATGAATATATAGAGAGATATAGAGATATAGAGTGCTCACAGGTGATCATCTGCAGTAATGTCTCCTTTCATGTGTCAGTCACTGGAAGGCATCTCATCATAATGGGGGTTTGACTGACACAAGAAAAGAGAAATGGGCCTCTGAAACTCCACAGCGTTCTTGTTCCAGATCTGTCTCCATTTTCACATACATAAATGCATATCTATATAACTATGTATGTACATATATATATGTATATATATCTCCATTGACAGCACTCACTCTATTGAGTGACTGCAGTGTATTTTCTCCCCATTAATCTCTTCCTCTCTCCTTCCTAACAGCACGTGTATCTGCATCCTTGTATTCACTTTGCTATACTATAGGTTACTTCTTCTAAGAAGTTAATCCATTAGAAACCTCCTCTGTGTATACCACACTTTAGTCACTGTGTTCATGTTTATGTCCCTATATATGAATTCTTATATGATGATTTCCAAATCTAGTGTGAATTACATCTTTGAGTAGATTCAGATGACTTGATATTTCTGAACCATTTGCCATTTTTTGTTCTTATTTTGTATTGTTAACTTCCTATTTGCTCTCTCTAGTCAGAGATGGAAGACAGAATTGCCCTCATGTGAAATTCACTGAGAATCACTTGAAAGCTTATATGTGATCAGGGTTTTAGTCTTCCTTAAAAACTTGAGAAGAATGCATTGGCTCTGTTTGCAGAAAAACAAAAATTCAACATTGCTTTCATTTACATTCTTGTTTGTTCATGTACTCTATTTCCCATTATATATACTTCTTATTATATTTGCTCAAGTAAGTACTGAGAGTGTTTAAGTCTCCTTTATAAAGTGATTGTTCCTAGTATGATGTGCTCTCATTATCTTGCATAACTTTGCATACCTTTAACTGCTATGTTCAAGTCTCCCAGTCAATGGGATACAGTGACTGTTTGTACCAACTTGTATAAATATAATAGACAACCCGGTTGCTGGGGGCTGACACCTGGAATCCTAGCTTACATCTCCACATGAAGCCAGCTCAGGCTGGAACGTCTGAGACTCTTCTCTCCAGTGAACCAGCCACAGTGGAAGTGTCCCTCAAGTGGTAGAGGGCCGGCCTTGAGCACAAAAGCTGAATGCACAGCCCTGAGTTCCAGCCCCAATACGTGACAAATGGTCACTTCAAAAGGCTCCAGAGAACTAGGAGATCATCAGCTCACCCAGGAATCTGGGCACACCGGCAGAGCTGTGGCTTGCATGCCCGAGTTAGAGTTGGGCAACTCCCTGTTCCAGCCTGGGTGCTTAGGAAATCGGTGTCATTGCAGTGGTGTGTTTGCCTGTGACTGCAGTGAATGAACACAAGGTAACAGCCTTATGCCATCTGCTCTGCTCTGGCTGCCTCATCTCACCAGCACCTCCTGGCTAAAAGTTCAGACCATTTCATAAGTTCCTGGGCTCCCTCTACTGGTTGAAGATTAAGGGGAGAATGTCCTTAGAAAACCCATCAAATTCCTCACTGTCTTCAGTGAATAATTAGAAGAACTAGAAAGAAAGAGAAAACATAGATTCAAAAAATAAATCCAGGATATTCTTCATAATTCAGCTTTCAATAGCCTGAAAATATCTGTATTACCCTCCACATGGGTAGGACCTGAGGAATTACGCTTTCAGGAGACCACTGTCTACTGCAGAAGAGAAGCTATTTGGGTCTAAATTGAAAGGACTCTGCTTGTAAACCATGAACTGAGATTTCTCCAGTTAGGTAGAGAAACAAATAATCCATGGAAGGAGACCGCAAGCACAAACCTTCAAGTAAAGAAGCAAATGCCATCAGTGAAGCAATATTCCCTTTCCTTTCTCTCCTGTCCTTGCTATCCTCTTCCTTGTTCCCCCATCTTTTCCAGTCCCATTGTCTTGTCCTGTTCTGTCTTCTCTTCTCCCCTTCTTCCCCTATCCTATCCTATCCTATCCTCTCCTATCCTATCCTATCCTATCCTATCCTATCCTATCTGCTGTCAATACTGAAACTTCGCAGCACTAGTACTGTACCACACCCGAAACGCTTTGCTTTTATTAACTCTTACTTTGAGATAGTTTCAGGATAATTGTGCCCCAGCTCCCTCCATTCTCCACTCTCCTTGCTCCCTATCCAGAGTAGCTAGGAAAGAAAAATCAACTCCTAGGGCCATTCTGGAATCAGTTCTCTTCCAGCACAAGACCCAAGGTCATGCTCAGTACATCTTTTGTGAAATCACAGTGATGACAAGTTTGCATTTCTAGGCCTCAGAACCCTGGGTTGTGTTATCTAGTTTATCAGAAAGGTTTGAATCCAGAGCAGAGGAATCTAAGATTGAATTATCAGTGACTGTGTGAATTATCTCTGAAGGACTTGAGGGCTAGTTCAGCCTCTCTAGGGTGGGTCTAGGGTGGAGACGAGTGGATTATCTGAGGGAGAATACAAAACACAGAGCTCGGGATCTTCTTCATCTCTACACCCAGCTACTTGGACTTGCTCCGTGCTGAGTAAAGCCGGGGTAGAGGACAACATGGACACGTGCTCTCTCAGCATGGGAGCATGGTGGACCGAGCCTGAAAATTTCAGTGCTCCGTTGGTTTTCTACCTGGAAGAGGAGCAGGAGGAGGAGATTTTCGGTAGGTGACCCCAGTGCCATCTGTTGTCTTCACCCTATCCATCTCTCCCTGTGCTCCCTCTTTGATCCATACTAGGCCCCCACCATCGGGGCACCTGACCCCCAGTTCTGTTGGGGTTTTCCTGTTCTTCCTGTCCTCTTCTGTTCCTAGGGCAGGAGGATAGATATCTTTGCTGCATGGAGGAGCACAGCCACACCCTCATTCAGCTGGAGCCCTGGTTCACCGTCACAGGCCACACTCGAGTCACCGTGGTGGGGCCCCCAAGGGCCAGGCAATGGCTGATGGGCATGATATGGCTTTTGGAGCACAAGGACTTTCACTATCGAGCTCGAGGTAAGCGTCGATGACCTAGTTTGCAGTCAAAGCCTTGCTGCTCATGCATGGCATCTTAAAGACTTGGACTGCTCAGGAACCTGAGAATCACATGTTCCCAAGCCCCCTGGAGGGCAGAGGCCCAGGGTTAACCATATTTGGAATCAAGTCATTGAGAGAGAAAGTGGGGAGGGGGCATCCGAATGGGGACCCATAGGATGGGATGGAATATCTCCTACCCCTCCCTTCATTCCTTCCATCCCCACAGGCTTCCTGTCTGGGCTCCTGGACTCTGACCATTCTTCTCCCTGCCCAGGCTACCAGATGCTGCAAAGTGTCCGGAGCCAGCCACTAACCAAAGAAGACTTGGCCGCCTGCGCCCGTGTGCAGCTGGACTCCTTGGTGGTGAAAGGCTACCAGGACAAGTGATTCACTTTCCTCAGGCTTCCTCCAGCCAAGTGCTTGCTTGCCTTGGGCTTCCGTGGGCTTTGTGTAGTTCTTTGTCCCTGAAGGACCAGCCTGCTCTGGACAGCTCAGTGAAGACATGGCACAGACAGTGGTGGAGGGTGACAGTTTTGGCTGTGTTGTCTCCCCCGGGAAGTCTAGGCACATAGGTGAGAGGCGTCTTCTAAAGTGTGTATTCTGCTGGTGAAGGAGATCCAGAAACACCCGTGGTGCAATCTGCATTGCCTCGAGTTCACTCCCTCTCCCCCTCTTTGTTTCTCACAAGCTTCTCCAGTGCACTCATTTCCCCCACAATCCCTCCCAACGTCTAACAAACACAGTCTCTTTCAAGAGACCTCAGATTTTCACATTTCCAGATTGTTTATACATGTTTCCGTTTGCAGTCGTGAATCATGTTGTGCTCTTGTCTCCGGAATCAGTGTGCTCCCCAAACGGGGAAATCCTGGCAAAAATGTCACTTTACCGGCCATCTCCAAGCCTCCTGTTCAACTAGACACAGTGACTCTCTACCTACCAACTGGAATAAAAATAACTAAGAAGTATGCGTGGTGGATGAGGCCTCTAATCCTAGCTTCTTAGGTTGGTGTATGAAGGCAGCCCATGCAGGAATATTTGGGAGACTCTTATCTCTAATGAGCCAGCACAAAGCTTGAAAGGGAAGTATGGCTCAGGAGGTAGAGTGCCAGTCTTCAAGGGAAAATAGCCGAGCCAAGGCCCAGGCTATGAGTTCAAGCACAAGTACTGCCTTCACCCCACCCCACACCCCACCCCACCCCAAATCAAAAAGCTTTAGGCTGTCAGGGAACTGGCTGGTCACCAGTCCACTGATGAATCTGGGGGAAGTGGCACAGCTGTAGCTTGGATCACCAAGTTTGAGATGGGGGAACCCACTGTCCGCGCCTGGGTGCCCTGGGACACACGTGTCCAGGAGTGTGTGTTTGCATGTGACTGCAGGAATGAACATGAGGGAAAAGCCTTAGGCCACCCGCTCTACCCTGGCTGCCCCCTCTCATCAGCACCTCAAGGCTAAAAGGTCAGAATATTTAGGAAGTCCCCGGGCTTCCTCTAGTGTTGGGAAATAAAGTCGAGAGTCTTTCACTCTTTCTGTAAAGGATCGTTGATGGGTTTTGTGTGTGGATGTTACCGGGTTCTTCAACTCGGGGCCCTGAACTCTCCCTTGAGCCACAGTCGCAGTTGCAGTTTTGTGCAGGTTCCTTGGAGATAGGAGTCTCACAGGGGTCTCTGCCCAGCCGGGCTGGGAACCTTGATTCTCACCCTTCCCCTTCCGAGTTAGCCAGGCTTGGAGGTGAAGAGGTGAGTACCACGGGCCCTGGTTTTCCCTTCAAGTATTAAACTTGTGTCAGCGGGATCCTCTCTTCTAAACACTTTCTCCCACTTCTCCCTAAACGTCACAGATTACAGAGAAGCTCTTCCTGGAGAGGAACTTAGTCAGCAGGGAAGATTCTAATAATGGAGGAAATCCTCCCAGAGATTTTTGGTCTTTGAGAATTCCTAAATGCCGGGGAAGGGACATGAGGGAATCCCTGCACTTAGAGCCTAAAGAAAGGAAAGAAGAAAGATGAAGAGTGTGAGACCAGCCTTGGCTATGGACAGGCAGGATATTCTTCCTCTCTCTGTCTCTCTCTCTCTCTCTCTCTCTCTCTCTCTCTCTCTCTCCTTTCTCTCCCTTGCTCTCTCTCTCTATCAAAAAAGAAATCAGATTTTATGGGTTACACATGTAATCCTAGCAAATAAAGAGTTAGCTCGGAAACCTCTTCATTTGAAGACAGCAGCTCAATAAAGTTGACATAAGAAACACACAGAAGATGTTCTTATCTGTTATGACCTGTTTTGTGAGAAACAAGAAGGCACTGGGACCCATCTCCACTGTGAAGAACAGTGCTGTGCAGTCTTCCAGGTAGAAGCCGAGCTGCTTACCTTCAGCCAGGCTCACACACCCTCTGGGAAGGATGGAAGGAAGGCAGGCAGTGGTGGACTTCCTCTTCCTCTTTCTGTGGCCACTTGAACAAGTCCTGTGTGAGGGATGAGTCTAGGGGCGGGCCATGTAGGGGACACCGCAGTGATCTTCCTGCTTGGCTCTGTTCTGATGAGAGCCCACAGCTGGCCACGCCCACATCCTGGACCTCAGCATCCTCTCCTAGTTTCACTGCAGGCACACATGGGGAAAGCAATGTCATTGACTCATCTTCACAGGGCCTTAGCTGTAAGCATAGGGGTACATTCACTCCTTCTCTCTGGAAATCTGTCCTGGGAACAACCCTACCTTTCCTGTCTCCATGCACCTCGAGCCTTTGGGAAAAAGACATTTGGAATGGGAATGGGGAAGGACATGAAGTTGGGTACAGTTACATCGCAGCAGCTCAGCTCAGGTCCCACCTCTGTGCTTCCCCGGTGTCGGTGCTGAGACTCCAGCGTGGCCACTCCAGAGAAGTTTCTGAGGCTTGAGCTTCTGCAGCATGGAGAAGGGACTCCATTCCAGGTGCTCAGAAGCCTCTCCAGGTGCCCACATGGTCCAGTCCCAGTTCCTAAAGAATACCAGAACAGTTCGCTTGGAGGCAGGGCTGCTAGAAAGGATGTTTGGGGAGCATGGGAATGGGAGGGGCTTGCGAGGTCCTCCTACCCATACCCCATTGGCTCTGGGCAATAGCAGAGCCAGCCTGTCCTGCTGCTAGGGCCCCAAGATGTGTCCCCTGGTGGCCCGGCCTCCATTTTCCCACCACCATCTCCACTGCCTTTCTCCCCATACAGGCAAGGATGGAGATCTCGTGCCCCATGGTGAGTGTATGTGCGTGTGAATCATTAGGCCCCTGGAGGAGATGCGGAGATCCTGGTGTTTGCGCGGCTTTATCATCAGCAAGACATAGCTGAGATGACCATGAGATTGGCCAGCCACTTCTGCCAGCTCTCCCTGCAAAGTAAGCTGCCCTCCGGGAGGGTGACCCAGGCAAACTCGAGTCCCTAGGGGAGATCTGGGGCTTCCTGGCATTCAGGGCAGTTGTCTGGCCCTCCCAGCCAGGCTGGAAAAGGCTTTCAGGAACTCAAGGGATCTACAAAGTCTCCTGGCCCCTGTGTTCTGGGGAGGCTTCCCGCTGGGGTCACTGTACTGGGATGGAGGGGTTCAGGACACAGGAGCAGCCTCCTCCCACAGCTGTCCTTACAGGTGCAGGGGCGGCCTTGTTCAAGGAGGCTGAGGCCCAGCAACTTCCAGATGCTGATTTGGAGGCCAGGAGCCAGCCATCCCTGAACGAGGTGCAGGAGGAGGGGTGCTGAGGGCTCTGGGGGACATCTCCACCCCAATGAGAGCTAGGTGGGTTCAAGTGGAAATTTCCAGAGACTCATTCCTTCTGGAGCAGGCAGCGGTGGGGAGAATGGGGTGCTGGATGTTTTGTAGTACCTCTAGGAATGCAACAAAGCAGGAATGTGAACAGTTCTCACAAACAGCAGGCGGTCCCCAAGGCTTCCTCCAGCACTGAGGGTCCCGGGAGCCTCTCCTGAGGCGGGTGGAGCCCCTTTACTTGCTGACCGCAACAGTTACGGGCTGTCCAGACCATCTTGCCTGTGCCAGGACGTCAAGGCCCACTGAGTCAGTCTTTACTGGAAAGCGTTCCAAGCTACCAGGACTCTCCAGAAGGTGACAGGGTGGAAAACCTGTTTACCATCCTCCTTTTGTGTGTGGTCACCCTGGGCTTGCAAAGTCCCCCAGGGACGACAACGATAGAGCCACCCGACTCAACGGTCTATTCTAGTACCGAGTTTGAACTCAGGGTCTGGGTGCTCCCCTCAGCTTGTCCTCTTCAAGCCTGGGACGCTACTACCTGAGCCACAACTTCCATTTGAACACAGCTGAGCTTTGGCTGGCTCACTGCAGAGACAAGCCTCCAGGTCTTTTCTGCCCCTGCTGGCTTCCTATTGTGATGCTCAGCTCTCTGCCTCCTGAGCAGCTAGGATCCCCTGTGGGAGCCGCGGGGCATCAGGCTGCTGCCAGACACCTGCCAGAGGAGGGAGCTGTAGGAGAGCTGGGCTGTGCTGCAGTGATCTCAAGCCTCGCCCAGGTCACCTGAGGTCCTACCAGGCTTCAGATGAGGGAAACACAGGCAGGGCAGGCGAGTCTCTCTGGTCACTTCAGCAAGGAAGGAGGGAGTGTCTGGAAGAGACACATTGGGGTCAGCTGGGAGCACTCCTGCTCATTCACGGTCATCTGGAAGCAGCGCCCTTTATGGAAATAACAAGCGTGCCTGCCCGCATCCGTGCTAGTCATTACTGCATTCCTTCACAGCGTACTCAAGCAGTATGTTATGAATTGCCCTTAAGGAAATATAACTACAGGCCATTGGTGTTGTAGATAGGCAATAACATTGTAGATGATATTTAGGAGCTATGTGGGCAGAAGGCCCAAGTGGAAGGGTAGGAAGAGAAGTAAAGGCACAGATATGGAAGTAAGATGAATGTGTGTCCTACAATGCTTGTTTATCAAGTACGAGGCCCTGAGTACAAACTGCAGTCCTACCCAAAAGCAAAGCCTATCCTATTCACCCAGTGCTTTAATGAAAGAGGGGAATCCATGAGTGTTTATGAAAATGGACATGTATGACCTAATTTTACACATTGTGCAAATAACATGTTTGCCAAACCCCCAGCCTTCTGTGTCTGCACTAAAAATCAGGTGAGCTATTCAACACTAATTGTTAAACAGCATTGGCAAATAGTCTATGGAGAGAGAGAAAGAGAGGGAGGAAGGAAGGGAGGGAGGAAGGGAGGGAAGAAGGAAGGGAGGAAGGAAGGAACGAAGGAAGGAAGGAAGGAAGGAAGGAAGGAAGGAAGGAAGGAAGGAAGGAAGGAAGGAAGGAAGGAAGGACGACTTGTGAACATTTCTTGGGAGTCCTCGTGAGACGGCGTGTGCCAGTGGGCCATGAGAGCGACACAGCAGTGGACGTCCCGAGTGGCTCTGCTCTGAGGAGTGCCCACAGTTGGCCCATCCCCCGCTCCCTGACCTCAGCATTCTCTCTGTCTGCAGTTCAACTGCAGCCCCAGCGGAAGAGCAAGGTCAGTTCCTCCTCCAGCCAGGGCCTGAACTGCAGCTCTCAGGTGTGCTGTCCTCCCGTCTCAGGACGCCCACTGGTGTCCCCAGCAGCAGGGGCAGCTGAGCCTTGAATCTTGTTGGGAATCCGCCTGGCTTGTGAGCCCAGTTCCAGCACCTTCTCTGATCCTGCCGTGGGTTGGGTCAGGACGTTGGTGAGGGAGCGAGTCCTCAGATGCTGCGGGACTCCACTCCCCCACACGTGGAAGGGGCTCTGTCTCGGGAGACACGGCCTGGCCAGCTCCGCATCCCTGACATGGGTGTCATTTGCTTGTTCTTCCTTTGCTATCACGGCTGGAGGAGGCTCTGTCACCTCCATCGTCCGTTGGAGATTCTCAGCAGCTGCACCAGGGCGCGGCTCTCCAGCTGCCATGTTTGGAAGGTGCGTGGCTCTCGTTTGCTGTGTGCACATGAGCTGCAGATCCTCAGCCATCGGGGACTGGGGTTGTCGGGCGGTGGAACACTGTGCACCTGCTCTGTGTTGCCTGCCCTCGGTGAGCGCAGACCACTCAGTTCTTCATTGGAAATATCTTGAGGACTCTGCGTTGGCGCCAGGGTGGAGGGCTGTCGCAGTGTCCCCACACACGGATCTTCCCCTGCTCAGCGTCTGCGCGGTTTGCGTCCATTGTCCTGTCGACGGCCGAGGCCGGGGATGCTGCATGGCCCTTGCTGTCCTCTGTCTGTCCCGCCAGGCTGACGGCGCAGGGAACGGCCAGGTGTCCGGGCTGGGCTGAGGCGCGTGGGCAGCACATGGACGGATGTGGCCCAGTGGACGGCTCAGGGCCCCCTTCTCGTCCCACCCCAGCAAGGTGGAGGGGCGCAGAGCAGGCACACTGGCTCTGCCTGGGGGACCTGCAAGGACAAATCCCCTCTAGGGACTGAGAGACAGCCGTGCCGGGACTCGGGTCCTCACGGGCTGCTGCAGCCCCCACTGTGCTTCCTGCCATTCTGCTAGCAGTGTGTGCCCAGCACACCTCTGAATCTCTGGCCGTGTAGCTCCAGGACTTCCTGCGTGGAGGAATCGGGGTCACGAGCCGTGAGATGGTGAGGGCTGGGTTTCCGGAGATCGGGTCCCCAGGGGTCCAGCTGCCGGAACTGTCAGAGCCAGGGTGACGTGGGATGCGCTCCGGCCAGGCCCTGCCCTCGGTGGCCGTCACAGATGTCACTGGCCAGGTGTCAGAACGCGTGGCAGACGGGCGGGGAGGCCCTGGGCGCCCTCGGCCCGCGCTGCCCCCACTCCTTCGCGCTCCTTCAGGCAATGGGAAGCGACCTTGTGCGGGACTGACTGCCGCTCGCCCCGCTGCCCACGTCTCCCTCGAAGCCATCATATTCCTGCTGCAGGAAGAGCTCCTGAGCACACCATGGCCATGGCCCGGACTGGAGTCCAGCTTCTGGCCAGCGGAGCCTCTGGTCCTGAGTCCAGCCGTTCAGACACGGACGCTGCCTTCGCCACCCAGGGAGCTTTCCTCCAGGATTGCCCTCTGGCTCTGCCATGCCGTGTGCTGTCGCCTGGCGCTCGCCCGGCCGCAGCCCTGTGGGGACCTCCTCCTCCAGAGACAATCCCACACGTGGAGAAGCTCCAACCCGCACCTCCCTCCGTGGACTCGCTTGCTCACGGGACTCATTTCTCAGCTTCTGGAATTCTAATGCTTCGGATACATGTGGGACTCTGGATGGGTGCTGATCTCGAGTCAAAGTCCTGGGGATGGGAGACAAGAAGGAGGGGGTGTCCCTCAGGGAATACATAGAGCTGGCTAGAAGACAAAGTATTAAGAGGCAAAGCGAATGGTGGCGTGAGGGGAAGGAGGGAGGCTGGTGAGGAGAGTGAGAGCCATGCTGAGCTCAGCGCTGGGGGAGGGGGTGGGGGCGGCCATGCCACACAGGGTGGCCAGGCAAGGCCTAGGGGACTGCAGCTGGACCTGGAGTGAGATGCACCTGTGTCCTGTGCTGGGGGAAAGGAGGAAATCAGGGGCACCAGAAGTTCCCCCAAACCTCCTCCCAGTGTGTTGCTGCTTGTGGTGCTGAGGAGGAAACCCAGGGCCTCACCCTTGCTAGGCAGACGCTCTACCAATGACCAGACCCAGCCATCTCTATAAAGTGCTTTGCTGTCCAGTTGGCCCCCTCCCTGGGAGGAACTTTAGAAGGTGGTTGAAATGCCGTGACGTTGAAGACACTGAGTCCAAGGAGCCATGACCTCAGGCCACTGTGGTCCTTTCCTGCACTCCCAAGCAGTTGCCTCAGTATGTCCATGCAGGCCCGCTAGGTGAAAAAAACCCTCTTGCTCATAAGAAAACCCAGATTGAACTACCTCCTAGTCATAAGTATGTGATTGAGGTGAGCTGCCCCGTCCAGAGGAGGGCTTCTAATGGGTAGAAAAGAGAGCCTGGGGGGTCGAGAAGCTGGACAGGGTCTGGGGCTTGGCCCTGTGTGTGTTCTGGCCGGGTGTAACAAGGGTCAGGTCCTCAGCAGGCAGACAGGACCCTGTTGGAAATCAGAAACCTGAAGAGAGACTGTCTCTGGACTCAGGGTGAGCCTTTGCAGGACTCATGGTGGCTTCCAAACTTCATCCTATCTCAATCTCATGAGCAGTTAGCATAACAGCTAGGAGACACTGACTCCAGCTGGTCCTTGTCTCTGTTTTTTAATCTTATGCCCGCCCTGAGATTTGAACTCAAGGCCTCAGCAACACCCCTGAGCTTATCTTCCCAAGCTTAGAAGTCTTAACCCTTTATCCACAGTGCCACTTCTGGTTTCTTTTTCATAGGGTTGAGATGAGGATCTTGAAGGCTTCCCCGCCTGGGCTGCTCAGGGCTCCTGATCCTCAGATCTCAGCCTCCCCCGTGGCTCGGATTACAAGCATGAGCCAGCAGTGCAGGCTTTTCTTCCCTCTCCCCCATCAACAGGTGTGTGTGTGTGTTTAAAGCAGGATTAGACCCAAAGCCAAGCTAAAGAGCAGGCGATGAGGGAGTTTCCATGTCCCCTCTCCTGCTCACACGGAGACCCCCATTCTGTGTCCCCCACCAGCCTGGCAGCCCGTTTGGACATTTCCTGCGGTTCCTCTGTTTCTCCCTGGCTGAGGAGCTTCTGGGGCTCATCGTCTTCCTCTCCCTGCGCCTTTTTGCTGCTGCTTGTTAGGAAAATGGTGGGGTGGGGGGGAGAACAGGCCGGACTCAGTCTCAACAGGCAAGGACTGTTTACTGAGGGGCAGCGAGGGGCAGCAAGCTTCCCCTGGGGTTGGAGATTGCGCAGGGCGGGTGAAGTTGGGGTCAGGCTCATGGGAGTCTTCATGAAGAAACAGAAAATAAAAAGTAGGCTATGGTCTCTTGGGGGTCAAGGGCGGGCACCCTTGGCCAGGCCCAGCATGGGGTGCTCTGCCTGGGGTGAGGGAACTTTCCGCCATGCCTGCCTGCAGATGAGCACAGGCCTGCACACCTGACGTTCTGCTTGACCTGGGGGAAATGAGGTGTGTGTGTGGTGGGGGGGGGGGGTTAATACTTCACTACTACTGAGCTCTGAGGCACCCTGGAATTCCTGCTCAAAATCTGTGTCTTTCACCTTTTCCTAAATAAAGAGTGGTGCGCATGGGAGGAGAAAGGTGTTTGCTATGCAATATTTGCTTGGCATAAGCAACACCATTGTAGGGCAGCTGCCGCCATGTTGTTATCCAACCTGAAATATGTCTGTGTGCTTTCAGTCATCCTCAGGAAATCCTGTTGACACAAAGTGACTTCAGTTGGGCCTTATGTTCTTTTAAAGGAGGAAATAGTTCTCTGACTTTAGACCTGAAGGTGTGGGGGTGATTTGGGGGGTAAACTCTTGAATATTTCAAACCACCTAATAGCAAACGTCTTTAAACCTAACTTGTGATCAAGATCAAGGGCAGCGCCGTGGGAGGGATCAACCTGGGACGCTGCCCGCCCCTCGTCCTCGCTGAACTGACTCTTGTCAACTGCACCTGCTTCCACAGAAGTAAAGCCGACGTTCCTGAAGGAATGCTGAGTCTCGGGTCTCCCTCTGTGGTGACTGACCTCTCAGAGGAAAACAGCTCATTTCCAACAGCACGGAGTTCCTCACACTTGGTCAGGAGTGATCATTGGCAGTGTACGACTGTGGCCTTACCTGTAAAGCACTTTGTCTTGTGCTCGTTCCTCCCCTTCCTCCTCTGATGGGAAGGAGTCCAGGGTGGATATGCTGGACAGCTCGCAGTCGGCAAAGCCGAGTTGAGCTTCTTCATCTTCAGACTGAGGTGATGGAGAACCTGTCCCGGTTGCAGAGGACAAGGACAACTCCAAGTCAGAAAAGCTTAGTCTTGGTTCTTCATCTTCTGAGTCAGGTACGGGAGATCCTGTTCCAGTTGCAGCAGACGAAGACAACTCGCAGTCAGCATTGCTGAGTCCTGGGTCTTCATCTTCTGATTCAGGTCCAGGAGAGCCTGTGTTGGTTGCAGAGGACAAGGACAGCTCCCTGTCTGCAAATCTGAATCTTGCCTGGTCGTCTCCTGATTCAGTTGCAGTAGAGCCTGTCCCGGTGGCAGAGCACAAGTAATCCTCAAGGAGCCGACCTGATTGGTCTGGCTCTTTCATCTTCAGTGCTGCAGTTGGCACCTGGGGTTGGCTTGCAGGAGTCACCGCAGTGTCCCCTTCCCTGCTGTCCTGGTCTGGCTGCCTGGTGCCACTTGCCTGCCTCTCCAGAGGAAGTGCCAGAAGGTTCTTCTGGGTGCAGCTTGGGCGTGGGTGGGGGGTGGGGGGTGCTCCAGTGTCTGCAGGTGTCCACCAGGCGCTCCCTGCAGGGTGTCCTGGAGTCAGAGCCAGGGAACACCGGCCAGCAGCAGAACGCACGGCGCTTCCCTGCCTATCTCGGGCGAGTTCGCCAGTTGTGGCTGGGACTGCAATGGGGCTGTGTGGAGACCTGGATCTCAAGTTCCCTTTGGTCTTCTGTCAAAGCTGAGGTCCCTTCCTGGGGACCACTTCCTAAGCCTCCTCCTCCAGTGGACCCCACATTGTCCTCCTGGGCTTCTGACTGCTCCTCCTAGGACTTTCACTATTTGCAGATCATAGTTTTCCCAATGCACCCCAGCATCCCCGAGAAGGTCTGGGTGCACCAATTCCTCAGTTTCCTGAAGTTCAGGGTGAATTCAGACTACTTAATATCTAGGCTTTGTATGTTGTCGGGTGTGCATGAGATGCCAAGGCTTAGTTTTGTTACTAATGCAAAAAATTACAAGTAAAATGATGCTAGAACATGATGTGTTTTCCCCCGGTCTGGGGCTTGATCCCTGGGTCTGGGCTGTCCCTGAGCTCTTCAGCTCAAGGCTCGCACTCTACCACTTGAGCTGCAGCACCACTTCCGGTTTTCTGGTGGTTATTTGGAGAGAAGAGTCTCATCGACTTTCCTGCCTGGGCTGACTTTGAACTGCGATCCTCATATCTCAGCCTACTGAGTACCTAAGATTCCAGGTGTGAGCCACTCGTGCCTGGCAGGAAGTGATTTACCAGCCTCCACACACACAAAATCCCTCCCCTTGCAGACACACATTGGGAAATGGAAACACATGTAGAGACAAACGTATGTCCACATGCAGATACATACCAGTGCGAAATGTTCAAAATGGTTTATACCATCTGATTTTGATTTCCCCTAAGTTCATCTTTTGGGATTTCATCTCTATGATGAATCCTTTGGAAACTGTTGGGGTTCATTCAGCCGATCAAAGAAAAAATAAAAAATAAAACTGAAAGGGGCAGATGTTGGGGTTCATTCAGCCTTATGGACTTCAGGTGAAGGGCACTGGAGAGCGCACCCGAGATGCCGCCCTTTCCCCAGCCCTGGGGGAATGCGGAAGCAGGCCACAATTTTCTGGGTCCGGAACCAGAAGAACCGGCTTTGCAAACAACCCCCAACTTTCTCGCCAGCCCATGCGCCCCCAGTCTCTCCCTGGCACAGCGCTTTCGAGTGACGTTAGCTCATGAGGGGGTCATATGGTAAGCTCGTAGCCTATCAGCGTCCTGGCCGGCCAGTCTCCTCTCGTTCCTTCCTATCATTTGTCTTTACCCCCGCCTTAGTAAACCAGATAGCTCTTGAAGCTTCTCCGAGACCCGCCTATGCCTGGCTTTCTTTAATGGTAAGGAGGTAAGCGATCTCGTTTGGCCGTGTGCACGTGAGGTCTGTGCTGGCTCCCCCACTCCACCCTGGTCTTACCTGCAGGTCGGGTGACCAGGGGAGAGGGTGAGAAAGGGAGTGGTGAGAAGCGTAGCAGAGTCTTAGTCCCCGCGCCAGGGGAGGCGACCCGAGCCCGACATTTTTGGCGCCCAGCGTGGTTTCGCAAAACCCACGTGAGGAAGTCTGGCTCCCGATAGACCCTCATGGAATTAGAGTGGAAACTCTGGGACACGTGGTCCTCCCACCCAGGTCATCAACGAGGATGGGACAAGTTCAAAGTAGGCGAAGTAATTCACCCCTTGAAATCCTGAAATTCACCCTCCAAAACGTGGGCATGAATATCTCAGAACCATGTGCCATGCTTATTTGGCAGGAGCTAAATCTCAGGGTCCCGTGGCTAACTGGAGCCAACCCACTCTCGTGGGAAACTTGGGACCAACTAGAGCAGGAATTGCAGGAGTCAGAATGGCGAGAAGAACTCCGACTGCGAGCTATTAAGACCCGCAAGGCTTGCTTCTCCTCGGACACGGGGGAATCCCTGGATTCAGGAGAGGGCAGCCAGAGGGAATTTTGATGCGGAGGGGGCCCCCGACACCCCGCTCCGAGAGGCCCAGGGACGAATGCACGCTTGGTCCCTGTGACCCCAATCCAGACGCAGTTCCCGCGGCTCGCTACCCCTACATATGCAGATTTTGGCAGCCCCACTGGGCTGCAGTTTTACAGCCGCCGCCAGCCTCGGAAGTGGCGGCGCCCCACCACCAAATGCAAACGGCCTGGCCGCTTTTAAATTCGGAGCCCTTACCCCTTCATGGGAGTTGCAGGAAACTACAGATTTCCATGAGTTCAGGAGGGCAGTTCGTGAGAGAGGCAGGCCGAACGCGCCCTGGGCAGAACATCTGCTTTAAGCCTGACTCAGATTCCCTACCCACCAAGGCAATAAACAGCCTAAGGCCCTCCAGCCAGTCCCCATTGTCCCCGAGATGAGGCCAGAGACAGTAATCATGATATTTGGAAAGAAGTTCCGATTCTTAATTGATACAGGAGCAGATCGGACCATATTAAAGAAGGAGTTAGTGCCTCCATGTTGGGACCTAATCCCCAGCCCCCAGATCTCGGGGGTGGGAGGCACAGCTGGGAGTGAAACAACCAGGAACTGGCTTCCTTGGAATGATATGAATGGTGGCAAGGGAATAGTGTGTCCCTTAATAATAACAAAATCACCAGATAACCTGTTGGGACGAGATATCTTGGGAAAGATTAAGGCTGCGGTCATCACAGGCCAGGACCTGTCAGGTGGCCCTAGTGGCTACTAAAAAGAGCCTCCCTCTGAGGCCTCGGGACTGGAGGCTCCTAATTCTTCTACAGGGCCTCACCCCCAATCCTGAAGGCCACTGTTCCTACTGTCCCTGCCATTCGATGGCACCCGGGCACCCCGATTTGGGTGGAACAGTGGCCTATTCCCTCAAACAAATTAGAAAAGTTAAAAAAAAATGGTATCAGAACAACTGTCCCTCGTTCAAGTGCTAGACTTGGCCTATAGCAAGGTACAAACACTCCTACAAAGAGGAGGGCTGCATATAGCCAGTGACAAGTTTCAGAAAGTATACCCCTTTAAGATCTTGGGGGCAGAGCTTAAACTAGACTCTGTGTGCCCCCTTAAGCCCCAGTTATCCTTCCAGTAATTTTATACTCTGGTGGAGATGCAAAGACTGTTAGGCGAGATTAACTGGCTAAGACCCTGGCTTCACCTGCCTACAGAGGAGCTGCTTCCACTCCATGACTCTTTGAAGGGCAAAGCGCCCACTGATGTTATTACAATAACTCCATCATTTCAAACAGCCTTCCAAAAAGTCCAATTGGCCCTAAATAAGGCACAGCTGGCACGCTACAAGCCTGAGTGCCCACTTTGGCTTTGGATCCTCCCCGGATCTGAGATTTCCTCAGCTGCTATTACTCAGTCAGGCGAGCCTCTTCAGTGGGTGCACGCCTCAGTGGGAGGAGCTCCCAGAGTTTATTCCCAGCTAGACCAGCTAGCTGACTTGGTAATTAAGGGCAGGGATACTTCCCTGAGACATTATGGGCGAGATCCCGATGTGCTAACTATTCCCTACCGGTTGTCAGATTTTGAATGGGACAGAAGGAATAATGCACGTGTGTCCAGTGCCCTGGAGGGCTTTATGGGAAAGGTAGATTGCCACTATGGCACCTCGAGGTGGGTGACCTCATTTTCCAGGCTACAATGGACGCCTCCTGTACTTTTTTCTACCAGGCCTTTTGTCAAGGCTGCCAATGTGTTTACAGATGGGGGACGAGCCGGCTCTGCCGTAGTGGTGCGCTCCGCCTTGCCCCCTGCCGGTGGGAAAGAAAACACCCATTACTTTGAAGTAGTCACTGGGTCTGTGCAATTTAAGGAATTGTACACAGTTGCCCTGGCACTGACCCATGTCAAACAGCCAATGAACTTGTTTTCTGATAGTCTGTATGTGGTTAATTTGCTACCCAACCTGGTATTTTCATACATTAAATTAGATGAAAACCCAATCACCCCTCTGATGATCCAAGTCAGGTCTCTGTTAAAAGAGCGGGGTGAGCCTATATTTTTACAGCACCTTCGTGGACACCAAGGATTGCCTGGGGACCTGACACAAGGTAATCGTATGGCTGACCAGCTGGCCACTAATGGAACTATTATAGCTCTGGCCATTGTACAACCTCAAAACCTTCAAATGGCCCAAGGACTCCATGAGCGTACTCACTTAAATTGGAGAGGGTTACATCAGAGATTTCCTTCAATTCCTATAAAAGACTTTTAAAAGATTATAAGGATTTGCAAATCGTGTATGCCTTTCATGCAGGTCCCTCCCCTGCAATCTCCTGGGGTCAATCCAAGAGGCTTAAAACCCAATTTTATCTGGCAGACTGATGTAACCCACTACGCTCCTTTGGGAAGGCTAAAATATATATTTATGTCTATTGACACATGCTCTGGCGTGTGTTGAGCCTCTCTGCATGCAGGGGAAAGAGCATGGCATGCTGAAAACCACTTCTTACAATATTTTTCTATCCTAGGGCTCCGTCTACAGGTTAAAACAGATAATGGACCTTGCTTCACCAGTAAGCCTTTACAGGCCTTTTTGCAAATGTGGAATATTAAACATACCACTGGAATACCATATAACCCAAATGGTCAGGCCATAATTGAGAGGCATAATAAGACCCTGAAGGAGCAATTATTAAAACAAAAAGAGGGGGAAGCTCCCATGACCAGCTGAGGACAGCGATGTTTACATTAAATATTTTAAATTTCTCTAAGGACCAACCTCTGTCAGCCTTCCAGAGACACTGGTCAAGCCAAACACCCCACTTAAAGGTGGAAGTCCTTTGGAAGGACCCCCTTACAGGGGTATGGCGAGGCCCAGACCCACTTATCAGTGCGGGAAGGGGATTCGCATGTGTTTTCCCAACTGGGGAACCGAATCCAATCTGGATACCAGCTAGAGACTTAAAATATTGTTCATCTGAATGACCACCCAAGGGCACCTGCCCTTGAGGGATGTCTCCCCTTGATTCCTCTCAGGAAAGCAAAGACCGTGGTGGAATTTTCTATGGAGAAATGGGAAAGCCTGCCTGTACCAGCGATGGACCCAGTGTCGGCCCTGTTTCTTCCCTGGACCTTTGCCTGGCGCCCTTTGGAGTAATGTTTGCTGTGGCAGTGTGGCCCACAGCCTTGCACAAGAACCAAAGGGAAATTTTGCACACTGTTGTTCCTCCCTTCGCTCCCCCCTTTGCCGCTTATCTTAGGGGCCCCCATTGGAGGGAAATAGGAGCTAAAGGACTTGGACACCTTAATGTTTTATGATAAATGTTTACAATAAGCAAGGGATTGGCACCTTGCTGCAATGTTTACTATAAAGTGTTGACTCACCTCAGTTGTTAAGTTACCAGCACCCTGGCTGCCAAATCGCCAGGACCTGAACCTACCTCTACCTCACCATCAAGGAAAGGGAGAGACATCTGTACTACCTTGAGTGACACCAGAATGGACCAGGATTCCTCTATTTTCTATGGACTAAGCCAGATAAGAGACCCTCCATTGCTTTGTGCCTGTTGTAATTGCTCATGTGTTAGTTACTCATGTTTGCATTTGCCTTGTATTATGGTTGCTTATACTCATGTCTGCTTTATGCTCCCATTTACATTATGTTTACATTGCCCTGTGCTAGACACATGGGTCTCTTACATTGTAAGTGATAGGCCAGAGCTGTCTAGGTACCAAGTGGCCTTTGGACTTTTAGCCATCTAGGAACCCCATGAGGCTCGTCACTCGACTCCTAGGACCTGCTGCTCGCTGAGGTCCGCTGGCATGAGAGAAAATGATCAGGGCTTTCTTTCAAGTGCCAATCCCACTCTCCCCGAGTCCTCTCATCGGGCCTGCCAGCCGGGCAGGGAGGTCAGCCTGAAGAGCTAGGGCGTGGCCCAAGACGAGTACATCTCCCAATGGGGGGGGGGGCAACCTAAGACACGGTGCGTTCTCGAGTAGGGCACCTCCTGCTGATCAAAGAAAAATTTTAAAAAACGTAAAAGGCACAGATGTTGGGGTCCAACCTTTGTACTTGAGGGGGAAGGGCATTGGAGAGTGCGCCCGAGACGCCGCCCTTCACCCAGCCCTGGGGAATGCGGAAGCAGGCCACATTTCTCTGGGTCCGGAACAAGAAGAACCGCCCGGCGGTTCAGATAAAGCGAATGACAGCACATGGTGTCTTACTCGTTTTCTTCATACACCGGGGACCCAACAAGGCCAGAGCTAGTCTAGCCCTAGACCTTGAGCCATTTCCCCAGCTCTTTTTCGTTTTTAATCTTGTTTAAAGTTTGTGTCTCTTAGAAACCAGGCCTCAAACTTTCACATTTCTGCCTCAAGTTCCTGGATGGATGAAATTATGGACATACACCACCATGAAAAGAAGTAACTTTGATTTTTTTATATGTTTGTGCCAGTACAGGGCTTGATACAGAGCCTTTACGTTTTGCTTGCCTTGCTCACTTCTGGCTGACAGTCTACCACTTGAGCCAGGCTTCTAGTCTGACCTTTTGCTGTTTCCAACTGCTATCTTCCAGGTCTCAGCATTCAGAGATGGGATTATAGGTGCGAGCCACTGGTCTGTCCCATGCGCAATAGAAGTTCTAATTAATTGGACCATGTTCTTAAAAATTGCTCTTACTGTCAGACTTTTGAGCCCCACTGGGGCCTGGTGGGGCCAAAGTCAGACTTCAAGATCCTCTAAGAAAATTTCATATTTTAAAATACTCTCTAGTCTTATCTCCACGTATACAACAGTAAAACATCCTTGTGACTGTTTCTCTAACTCTTGCTTTATTTTGTATTGTATTTATTTGTAGTTTTATTAGAGTGGGTGATATCCTGTAAACTCTGGCTATAGAAATTGCCATAATTGGGGCTGAGAATGGGGCTTAGTGGTAGAGTGTTCACCTAGCATGCATGAAACCCTGGGTTCCATTCCTCAGTAGCACACAAACAGAAAAGGGTGGAAGTGTTGCTGTGGCTCAAGAGGCAGAGTGCTAGCCTCGAGCATAAAGAAGCTAGGGACAGTGCTCAGGCCCTGAGTCCCAAGCCTCAGGACTGGCAAAAACAAACACACACACACACACACACACACACACACACACACACACACACACACAAACAGCAAAGCCCTGGGAGACAATTCCCGAACCTTCTTGCTCCAGCACATTCTCAGTAGATCTGTGCTGGAAGTACTTGAAACTAGAGACAAGGTGAGTTTGGACTCCAGGTCTAGAAAGGCAACCATGGCCTGGGTTCCCAGCTTCTCGCAGAAGGATTCTGTGAAGGGCTTGGAGATTGGCTTTGGCAGGTATGGGTGGCTTTTCCCACAGGGATTCAGGGCAGGGTCACCCTCTCTAGGGTGGGACAGGGTGGGAAAGGGAGGCCTGTCCCAGTGAGTGAAGATGAAGGGACCGCAAGGCTCAGCCCTTCCTCGGCTTTTACCATGGCTCTGGGCTTCCTGGGCGCCCAGTAGAGCCGGGAGAGGGAGAGGCGCCCTGGAGCGCAGCATGGGTGAAGTGCCTGACTTTGAAGTCAGGCCCCACTTTACCACGTGGGCCCCACTTTACCATGCGAACCCCACTTTACCACGTGAACCTGAGATAAGTAGGCCCTGTAAGCAAACCCAGCACAAGCCTATTAGGGCCCAGCTGGTTGAGAACTCAAATAACTGGGAATACTTAACTCTGGCCACCCCTGGAATGCCTCGAGCCCTGAGCCAATCAGATTTGTACCTGTAACCTTGCTTGCTTAAACACCTGATTGCTGTTCCTTGGTCTTTGGCCTTTATAAGCTCTGTATAATTGCAGCTCGAGGCTGCCTCCTAACATCCGCTGTGTCGGTGGGTAGGACAAGGCCCGGGCCACGGCCCCGCTTGAATGAAGCCTTGCTTGCTATTGCATGTCGGAATGTCTGAGTCTCGGTCGTCTTCTTGGTGGTGGTCTTGGGACTTGGCACAACAGGGGGCCTGGTGGACCTGGCCCGAGAACTTCGACACTCCCTTGGTGTTTTACCTGACGGAAGAGCAGCAGGCACGCGTGTTCGGTAGGCGGCACTGCGCCCCATCCTGCCCTCCTCCCCCGCTTTTGTTTTGCTTTTGCCAGTCCTAGGGCTTGGACTTAGGGCCTGATCACTGTCCCTTCTTTTGCTCAAGGCTAGCACTCTATCACTTGAGCCACAGAGCCACTTCTGGCTTTTTCTATATATGTGGTGCTGAGGAATAAAACTCACAGCTTCATGTATGTGAGGCAAACACTTTACCACTAGGACAACCCCCACAATATGTTTTTTTGAGAAGCATATTTTCATGAACAGAAGGACACAGGTACATGCATGCGCTCTTTTCTCCTGGGCTGTCTTCAAACCTGGAACCTCAGATGTCTCCCTCCTATAGTTATGATTTCAAGTGTAAGCCACCAGCTCCTACTTTGTGAGTTTTTCTGGCAGCATTGGGTCTTTTTATATATATAGTGTGTGTGTGTGTGTGTGTGTGTGTGTTGCCAGTCCTCGGGCTTGAACTGAGCACTGTCCCTTGCTTCTTTTACTCAAGGCTAGCACTCTACCACTTGAGCCACAGAGCCACTTCTGACTTTTTCTGTTTATGTGGTGCTGAAGAATCAAACCCAGGGCTTCATGCATGCTAGGCAAGCACTCTACTGCTAAGCCGCATTCCCAGCCCAGCACTGGGTCTTGAACTGAGGGCTAGAGAACCCTTAGCTTTTTTACTGTGGCCTGGCACTTTGCCATTTGAGCTGCACCTCCACTTCTGACAGTTTGGTGGTCAATTGGAGATAAAAATCTTATTAATGTTCCTGCTCATGTTGGTTTTCAGCCTCCTGAGCAGCTAACATTACAGCTGTGAGCCTCTAGTCTTTGTTTCCATTCCTCTTAACTTTATTATCCAGCATGAACTTTCCCTGTCCCCAACATCCTACTATGTAGACAGCCCAGCCACGAGGTTACTTTAGTTCAAAGACATCCTCTGACTGGTTCCCTGATGTTGTCTAAGCTCTGCTTCTTCACAGGTTCTGTACCCTGAGACCTGGCTGTGCATGTATTCAAATTTTGGGGACAGAGCCTGGTAGTTTTTGTACTCTAGCTATTTTACAACTTATTTATTGATATCTTAACTTTCATTGTATGTCAGTGGACACTATTACATCCAAGTTTGTTAGCATATTTTGCCAACTTCCACTTTCCTAATTCACTGAATCAGTGAAAATCTTCTGGTTCATGAACCATACTAGGGAGCATTTCCTTTCTAAAGGAGTAGATGCCCAGAAGTGAAAAGACAGAATTTTTATTTCTTTTCCAAACTCTCCCTTAATCATGAAGGTGAGGAGGGACACTATTTGATTCTATATTAAACTTGTGAATAATTTGTGTCCATGTTTTGGTTGGTGCTTTATATAAGTCATTATTTAAAAGTAAAGCATTGGAAGTGGAGCTGAAGAGCTCAGGGACAGCACCCAGGCTCAGAGTTCAAGCCCCATGACCAACAACAACAAAAAAGTAAAGCACCAACTTATACTCCTAACAGAATTTGCTGTTAACTGAGGTTTAAAATAATCTAGGGGCTGGGAATGTGGCTTCGTGGTAGAGTGCTTGCCTAGCATACATGAAGCCCTGGGTTCCATTCCTCAGCACTGCATATAGAGAAAAAGCCAGAAGTGGCACTGTGGTTCAAGACATAGAGTGCTAGCCTTGAGCAAAAGAAGCCAGGGACATTGCTCAGGCCCTCAGTCCAAGCCCCAGGACTGGTAAAAGAAAAAAAAATTCTCGAACTGAATAAATAAGAGAACACTTAGGCAGGAGAGTGCCAAGTAAGAGCGCTCACACCTCTAACCCTAGCTATTCAAGATGCTGAGCTATAAGGATCAAAGCAATGCCAGCCCAAGCAGATAAATCAAAGAAAATCTCACCTCCAATTAATGAAGAAAAAGCAAGTAGAGGTGTGGCTCCCATTGGAGAGCGACCATGATGAATGAAAATGCCAAGCCAAAGTGCAAGGCACTGTCCTGAATTCAAGATCCAATACTGTCTCACACACACCACAAAAGAATCACGTGGCATCTTGTGACAGCACTGTTTCAGTAGATCTCAGGCATGCCTAAGGCTACATTTCAACAGCTTCCCGGGTCTGCTCACGCTGCTAGTCAGTGATCACATTTGGGGCAGCAGGACTAAACACACCTCAATGATCTTCCAAAGACTACATCTAGAGGGGTGAACCAGGGCCGGGAATCCTCATGAGCTGTCCACTAAGGTAGATTTCCATCTTTTAAG
Organism: Perognathus longimembris pacificus; assembly: GCF_023159225.1. Classification (NCBI taxonomy): domain Eukaryota; kingdom Metazoa; phylum Chordata; class Mammalia; order Rodentia; family Heteromyidae; genus Perognathus; species Perognathus longimembris. The sequence continues at coordinate 9,243,511 of NC_063169.1, read as the reverse complement.
AGGAGAACCCTAATACAGGGGTGTTGGGGTTGTAAATTTGCCGGGCTTAGCTCTATCGCTCCCCAACACGTGGGGAAGGGTCCTAAGCTTACCTATCTATTCTGTGGGGGGTCCATACCTACTCTCTTATGTCCCCCCGGCCAGTAGGGTATCGGACGTGGGAGTGAGGTCCGGGTTTAGCCTTGGGTTGCGTGTGGGTGTAATACTTCCATGCTCACCAGCTCAAGGAAGACACGAGCGCGTGAGATCTCGGAGAAAATCTCTAGGCTTCTGTTTATTCAAATGAGGAGTCCCCCAGATATACCCCCGAGGGCGGGCACAAGAGAGGGATTGCAGATTGGTCACAGAGGGCTGTCGCTCAAGTGATGTCAGGGGACCTCCTTTGGCGGGCGGAGGCCCGGCCCCCCAAGGATTGTGTTTCTGGGGTATCCTCCATTACACATGTGCTGCCCCAGGAGCAGGGCCTTATCTTCATGACAAAGGCAAGATGGGGAGGGGCAGGCCAAGGTCAGCTGTGGCCCCTTAAAGGCACAGCTGACCCCAACACAGGGGGAAAGCACTGCTGGTCATTCTTCTCCTTCAGTACTGGTCTCTGCTCAGCCTGGAAATTATTTCTATTATTATTGTTCTATTACATTATATTTTTCTCTTAAAATCTATTCATCTGGGCACCAGTGGCTCATGCGAGCCACTCAGAAGGCTAAGATGGAGGCATGAAGCGAGTTCAAGAAGCAAAGGATATAACACTCTTATCTCCAGGAAACCAGCAAAAACCCAGATGTAGAAGTGTCCCTCAAGTGGTAGAGGGCCAGCCTTGAGCACAAAAGCTGAAGGACAGTGTATACCCCCGAGATCAATCCTCAGTACTCCATTAAGCTCACATAAAAATGCCTTAGGCTGTGAGTGAACTGGGAGGTGATCAGAGCACTGGTGAGCCTGGGAGAACAGGCAGAGCTATAGATTGGATTCCTGAGTTAGATGGGCAACTCCCTGCTCCAGCCTGGGTGCCTTAGGAAATCGGTGTCAAGGGAGTGGTGTGTTTGCGTGTGACAACAATGAATGAACACAAGGTAACAGCCTTATGCCACCTGCTCTGCCCTGGCTGCCTCATCTCACCAGCGCCTCCTGGCTAAAAGTTCAGAATATTTAATGGGTTCCTGGGCCCCCTCTACTGGTTGAAGATTAAGTTGAGAGTTACAAAAAGACAATAAAGTGTGTTATATTTTTTTGTAAGTGGACACTGCTGGCTGTTCATCTCGGAGTCTGAGCGCTCACCTGGGCCCTGCCCTCAATTGCAGCTTATCCCTGGTTAGATGGGTTAAGATTCTCATATGTACCCAGCCTGGCTTCAGACCTCCATTCTCAGAGCGCCCTCTTCTGAGCAGCCAGAATTATAGGCATGAGCCCCTGGAGCTCGGCCATGCCACCACCATCCCTTACTTTTTTTAGGTTTCTTATAGCTGCACATTCTTCTCCAAATCCCTTCCACATTCTCCCTTCTAAATGGTATAAAATTATTTGAAATTATTACAAAGAAATTCCTCCAGGAGCAGATGATTCTAATAAATGCAGGAAATCTTACCAGATTAAGAAGACTATTCAGACCTTGAGAAGTACTAAACTCCACCTAGTGGGGCATGCTGTAATCTCAGGCCTGAGAGGCTGGGACAGGGGATTTAAATGTATGAGGCAAAAACAAAACACAGCCAGTTGCTTGTGGCTCAAGCCTGGAATCCTAGCTCCTCCGGAGGCTGAGATCTGAGGAAGGATTTGAAGCAGATTAGTTTTCTTCGTATATTGAGCAGTCTGAGTTGGAAGAAAACATTGGCAAAGGGGCAGGAGGGTATTTCAGGCCTGATGGAAATGCTCTAGAGCTGCACTCTTTGCATCCTTACACAGATCCTTCACCTTGATGGTTTTAATTCAGGCATACCGTGTGCCCTAGGAATGCTAACCTTAGTTCTACAATGCAACAAATGGCGTATTAGACCTTCATAGTAACACTGTTCAGCATAGGCCCAAACAGGAAATGACCACCATATACAACAGAAGACTGAGAGGAACATACAAAGGAATTATGTTTAGAAGACAACACGAATAAATCTCAAAGTTAGGTGAAAGAAGTCAGACCCAGGAGTAAATAGTGACTGATTTCAGAGAGCTCCCAATAGTGGGCGTGTGTGTGGTGGGGATTTAGGAGTATTGGTAATATTTACTTCTGTAGCTGCTGGCTGAATGGTTGCCTCCTTTCTGTTGTTTCATGAACCCTTTCATAAGTAGGCTGCCTTTTTATTTTATTTTATTTTATTTTTTGCAAAATCGGTCTTTATTCTAGGGAAACAGAGGTAGCTATTTTCCTTATTCTAAACTAAAATCTTAAGTCAGAGGCAGTACAGATAGCACAGATAGTTTCCAAACACAAATCCGCTTCTTTGAAAAAACAAAAATAAGTAATTTGAAGTTTGGGGTGAACAATACTACTTCATACATCTACTTCAAATCAAAAGGCCCACAGACACTTTTCAGTGACATGAAAGGAATGAAATATAAATCTTATGGATACATAAACGTAGAATAAGCTAGCAGAACTGATTTTTCTTCATTAAAATACTTGTGATGTACAGGCTTTTGTTTCTCAATGCCAGACTGTTAATATCATTAAAAACCTAATCTTTGACCCAGAGTTCAACAATACTGATTTGCATTTGCAAAAAGGTTGTTTATCCAACTCAATGCTTCTGGTCCCCAGAAATACTTTAGGTCTATTACTGGAAGCAGACTGTGGTGGTAATTAATGTTTTAAGAAGTTTTAAGAAGTTTAAAAAAGTTACAGACCTCAGAAGTGCACCTACTCATTTGCCCAGGTAAAAATTATGAATAATAGCTCATTATTATTAGGGATGGTAGTGTTTTTATCATGAATGTAACACATCTGCAAAATGTGACTACATTTGGAAAAAAAAAATAATCAAAACTGCTTGAAGGTATTATGTACGTAGAAGTATTTATAAGCAATTCCTGCTATAATTCTTCAGTTATTTTGTTTATTAAAAAAGTGAGCATAGGGGCTGGGGATAGGGCCTAGTAGTAAGAGTGCTTGACTCCTATACATGAAGCCCTGGGTTCAATTCCCCAGCACCACATATACAGGAAACGGCCAGAAGGGGCGCTGTGGCTCAAGTGGCAGAGTGCTAGCCTTGAGCAAAAAGAACCCAGGGACAGTGCTCAGGCCCTGAGTCCAAGGCCCAGGATTCGCCAAAAAAAAAAGTGAGCATAGACTAGTACTGTAGCTTCGTAGCTCAATATTAAAGCTCTTGCCTCGTATGCGCAGAACCTTAGGTATGTTCGTCGTCAGGGAAAAAATATCAATACTACTTTATATTGGACTTTGCACTAGTAAATATTTCTGTCGACACAATGGGTTCAAAATATACATTCCTGTACCTCAATACTACAGATTTATCACAAATAAAAATGCTAATTCCTCTTTAAATAAAATGCAGCTGGAAATGGTGGCACACGGTGGCAATACCAGCAACTTGGGAAGTGGACACAATGAGGACCCCCAGTTCCAGGCCAACCCAAGCAAAGAACCAAAACAAAAGGGCTGGCAGTGTGGCTCACATGGTGGAACACTGGGAGAGCTTCCCTTCACTCTACAGGACCACATAAACAATCCCTCCATGATGACAGCCAAGCTTCAGTCCGCTGGGGAGAAAAACCACAAAGCAAATGGGAAAGTACAGAAGAGATCCGCTTAGATTTTGGCTCAAATCTCACCCAGCCTCACACTGCTGTCCTAGCTCTGAGTTGAATACATTAGTTTTGCAGGAACCATTCAGTTTAGGTGTTCCATGCAGGACCAATATGTATTGTATGAGTCCCTGGGGTCTGAAACCTAGAACAAAGGAAGTATCCTTCGCCTATGTAAGTGTGGTATTGTCAAGTAGGTCAAAAGGAACACAGAGAGCTGGAATGTGGCTTAGTGGTAGAGTGCTCGCCTTGCATGCATGAAGCCCTGAGTTCAATTCCACATGAACAGAAAAGGCCAGAAGTGGCACTGTGGCACAAGTGGGAGAGCACTAGCTTTGAGCAAAAGAAGCTCAGGGACAAGCCCCAGGACTGACACATCTGGAAAAGAAAACAGGACTTGATAAGTTTACAGGGCTTACACCTGTAATCCCAGCTACGCAGGAGGTTGTTATTTGAGGATCATAGTTTGAAGACAGCCCAGACAAAAAAGGACAGTGAGACTTATATTTGTAATTAACCTCCAGAAAACTAAAAGTGGAAGTGTGGCTCAAGTAGTCAAGTGCCAGGCTGAGAATAAAAAGAGCTAAGAGAGAGCACATAAGTTCTGAATTCAAGTTCCATACACATACCCACACACACACTCATTTTTCTGAGGACACCAGAAAAATATTCGATGTAGTTAAGAAGTCTATCCTATGAAAAACAAAATAGACAAGAAGTTGCAAAAATGAGGACATTGAAGAAAAGGTAGGTAACAGTTACCATCCTCTGTAACCCAAGACTCACAATTTAAAGACTTGTAGGAATGTAAAATCCTATGAAAGTCTAGCTCCCCTTACTGCCAAGGAGAGGGAATTGCATGATTCCAACCAACCTCGACTTTCTCTAAAGCCCAAGAGCTCTTGGCACTTTCTCACCCAAGAATTCCACTTCCCTAAGTGGTAGCCCAAGGGCAGGACCCATCTTGTAGATAGACGGGTCACTGAGGTGTGATTCTAATTGGCCAGCTGCCCCGCCTGCCACAAACACCTCTGTGACATCACAGAAAATGAATACAGCTGACAGCAAAGCAGGACTCATTTTCACCCAGCGTTATAAGGGCCCATCCAGAACGCTGGACAGCTCCCCATGCACAAGTGGGAGAGGCCCACCGGGAGCTCTGCCCTGTCAAGCAACAGCTTCCACGTGAGAGCCTCAGAAGGTCACTTTGACATCCTGTGCTTGTTAGAAATGCACATTATGAGCCTTTCACAACGCACAGAATCAGAATCTGGAGAAAGAGCCTATGAAATTTGTGCTTCCACAAGCTCTCAGGTGGGTTCTTACTCATCTTCATGTCTGCAAGCCAATTATGGGGTTTACACAATTTGTTTCCTCACAAAAGAGTGAGGACAGAACCTCCAATTTGTAGTCTCAGCGACTGAGAGAGCTAAGGTAGGAGGATTGCTTAAGCCCAAGAGTTGAGGTGGTCTGTCAGCCTGGGCAACAAAAAACGACCCCAACTCAAACAATTACCACAAAAAAAATTAATAACTTACATGCCCCTGTATTTGAGGACTTGCCTCTGACCACAAAAATGGGAGGAACTCAAGGTGTACTGTAGCCATGCACTCATCTGTTGAATTGAAACCTCTTTGTAAACCTACTCATACTTTTTCATATGTAGAGGGGAGAAATTATCACTATCAGGCTTCTACTCCTCACCTCGCGATATGGTTTATGTATTTATTTTATGTCCTCAAAAAAAGTCTTTGTATGCCAGCTGCCCCAAAATTTATTTATTCAAATAGTTCTCATATCCCTGAAGTTATACACACACACACACACACACACACACACACACACACACACACACACACACAAACCCCAAATGCAGCAACTTCAGAATACTTGTTTGTCTCCAACTTCAATAGCAGGAGCAAGGCTGTCCACAGAACACGCCTGACAATTAGACGGTCTAAGCAGGATGCTGGGGAATGTCTGCGCCTGACTTAGGGCTCTTCAAGAACTCTTCAGGTTGAGGCATCTTCTCAGCTGGAAGAGAAGCAATGGATACCAATCATCCACAAGGAGAAAACGTTCTGTGGTTGGAGAAAGGAATGGATATCTGCAACATAGCTTTAAAGATTGGGCCTGTGCCAGGCCCTGGTGGCTCACACTTGTAACCCTTAGCTGCTCAGGAGGCTCAGAGCTGGGGACCGAGGTTCAAAGCCAGCCTGGGCAGGAAAGTCTGAGAGACTCTCAGCTGAATTAACCCCCAATAAGCCACAAGTGGAGCTGTTGCTTAAGTGGTAGAATGCTAGCCGTGAGGGGAAAAATAAAACGAAGGGAAGCTACGGGGCCCTGGTTCAAGTCCCAGCACGGGGTGCTCACACCTCCACCACGGCCTGGCCCTGGGAATCCCCCTGTGGCCCAGCTCAGGCTGAGTGGGCCCAGCTGCGCCCAGAGTGTCCAACCTCCCCTTCCTTCCCCACCCTGCTGACGGCCCCAGAGGCGCTGCAGCTTCCTAGTGCTTAGGAAGTGCAAACCGCTGTGCGCAGGCGAAGGGGCAGCCGGAGGGGGTGAGCAGACCCCAGGGCCCCGGGGGCCTCTCCAAGCCCCTCACCTGGCCGGTCCTGGAGCTCTGCGCCCCGGGCTGCGAGGCTCAGGAGAAAGCTCTTCACGCGATTCTGCCCCGCAGGCCGTCCTGTTGTGCCAAGTTGCAAGACCACCCCCAAGAAGACCACCGAGATTCAGACACTCCGAAATGCAAAAGCAAGGCAAGGCTTTATTTAACGAGCTGCCAACTCGGGCCTCGTCCTACCCACCGACACAGCGGAGGTTAGGAGGAAGCCCCGAGCTGTGATTACACAGGGCTTATAAAGGCAAAGAACAAGGTTACAACAATCAGGTGTGCAAGCAAGATTAGGACACAGGTACAAATCTGATTGGCTCAGGGTTCGATTCTAAAATGGGGTTCACGTGGTGGGGCCTGACTTCAAAGTCTGGCACCTCATTTCTTTTTGGTACCTTGGGAGCCAATCATGGCTCCATTCTGTCCATTTCAATGGCTTGCATGTCTAGGGGATGATATAGAGGTAAGGCATGGGCCAGTAGGACCCAATGTAGTAACCAAAGGGCCTGTCACCATTTCTTACAAGAATATTCTCTGTACCTCTGTTCTGCATGTCTCTAGTTTATCCTGCCTCATCTTCCCAAAAACAACTCTGGTCCCTTGATTTTAAAGGGGGGCTGATGGGTGAAGATCATCCATCTTTCTGTAATTTCTTCAGGCTGACTCAGGGGCGTTGACCTTACCTAGCCAGGAACCTATAACCTTAGTCTACTTTTCCAAGGGACTGCAGGATTGCTGCAAACTGAAAATTAACTTTCAGCTATACAGACTTACCATTAGCTCTATAGTGTTTAGTATCCAAATGTAAGCAACAAAATAATACATAAACTTCTCAACTGTGCTCTAAGGGTCGGGTGGCTATACCCGTATTCCTGAGCAAGCTCAAAACTACCTAAAATAAGGGGGTCACCTCACTTTGGAGTGAGCTGCCAAAATGACATCAACACTAGCCAGGGTAGTAAGGAAAGAAGGCAAAAAGAAAATTATAACAATATTCAGTCTAACTTTCTTTTCTTGAGGCGAAGGCGAAGCGGCTGAGTTGGGTGCTTGGAGACCTCCCATGTTCCATCACGGTAGTTGTCATCCAGGGCAAAGGGGTCAGCTGGCCTGGCGTGGGAGCAATGGACCCAAGTGGTGACGCCATCTACTTTAAGGGCCGTGGGAGTAGTCAGTAGCACCACGTAGGGTCCCTTCCATCGTGGTTCTAAGGATTTGGAGTTATGCCTCCGGACGAACACCCAATCTCCTGGCTTTTGAAACGAAAGCCGGTCCGTTGTCCGACCCAATGGTGGATGGGAAGCCATACCTGGGTAGGATTTCTTCCAGGATCTTCTTAGCCACTATATTCGCAGTTTCATGCTTTGTTGGATAGGCTTCCACCCATCCTGAAAAGGTGTCTACAAAAACTAGCAAATATTTGTATCCAAATTTTCCAGGTTTGATTTTTGTGAAATCTACTTCCCAATACACGCCTGGCCTATCCCCACGGAAGCGAGCTCCTTTAGTAACTTGTTGATTGGGGGCATTGGTAAGCTGACAGGTCTTGCAATTTTTAACAATATACCTTTGCAGGCCTTTAACAGATCTCAATAAGGACACAATCTCAGGTCTACAAGCTTTCTTTCCTAAACAGATGTATCAGCTTAAAATTCTTACTGCCAATCAGAGCTTTTGAGTAAATGTGGGGGGGGAGGGTGAGATTTTAATCTCTCATTTGACAAACTTCCCCTTACTAACCACTATCACAGATGACTGGCAAATTCCTGCCCAGTAGACAGACATGTGCATTGGAAAGGCATGCTCATGAACTATTCTTCTAGGACTTCCCGGCTTTAACTTTTGAAAGGCCAACAGTAGTGACTCTAGGATCTGACACCATCTCTGCCATCCAAGCAGTGGCTAACTGCCTCTGGATGCTCCATCACTTTTGTCCCAGGAGGAGTGACTTTCGACTTGGACTCAGGGCCTGAGTGCTGTCCCTCAGCTCTCCAGCTCAAGACTAGCACCGTACCACTTTTGAGCTCCACACTACTCCATTCCCAGCACTCTGCTGGCTGATTAGAGACAAGTCTCTCACAGGGACCTTTCTTTGCCCGGGCTGGCTTCGAACCGCAGATTCAGATCAATGAGTCTTATAAGGGGCCACTTTACTCCAATTATAAGCAACAAGGTGGTCCACACAGAAGTAGTTTTTAAGCATGCTCTTACCTGGAACTTATTAAGGGTCAGTATTATATCTCGACAAACTTGTAGGAATCACCTGTGCTTCTCTGTGGGCCTGCTGGAAACTGTTACAAAAAACCTACAAAGAAGCTGGAATGGCGATTAAACATTTTGGTAGCCATAATTCTCCTTTTCTCACTTTGCAATAATTATTTAGGACAATTTTACTTCCAAATTTCTTATCTAAAAATGTATTCTTGATTTCCAAAGCCTTTCTAACACTAACACAACACTTTAGCTTTTATCTGCATCGGAAAAACTGAAGCTCACAGGCAATCTGAAACCAGGTGCCGCCCTTTGCTTACGGGCTGCTTGTTTCAAAAGAGCCTTTTTTTTTTTTTTTCTTCAGTCCTAATTACTGCATGGCATGAAGACCTTTGAATTTAAACTTAGTTTTGCATCATACTGCAGTCTTGAACATATTCACACTCACACATGCACACACACATTTTCAAAAGATCTTAAAGCACGCTGAATAAGCATCGGCCGTACATTTTAAGACAAAAACCTTTAACAAATGATTTTAGCATTCTCCAGCCTCATTTTCCAGGGCTTGATAGTTTTAGTAAAACATTTTTAGTCTTAGTAAAACATTTTAGCGCACCAAACAATTTTCTGCTTAAGAAGGCTGGGTGGGGGTCCCCCTAGAGTTCTTTCTGTGGACACTCACACTCTGATTGTGAACCATCGCCTGTACATCTTTCCAATGAGCTATGCAGGTTTGACACAAAAGAGACTGTTAGACTTACAAACAACACAGAGATGACAACGCAGCATGGTGAGGTCACTCCCTGCCACCTGTGGGTGGCTTGGGCTGGCCCTACATCCACCCCGTCGGCGGCTGCGGGTCAGGACTTGGACTTGGGGCTGATGCGTCCGTGTCCTGGGCTGTCGGCGCCGGCGAGTTGACTGGGCAGGACCCTCCAGAGCGGAGGGCACAGCTGAAACATTTTCCTCAGAGTCCTCCTCTTGTAGAGTTAACTGGGATGGGGAGTATGGAGCGGGAAACATTTCCTCCTCCGTGCTTCCTCCCTATGTCAAAGCTCCCTCAATTTCCTCAAAGGTGGACCATTCTGACTTGCACAGGGTGATCCACTTTTACTTTTTAAGGGCCACACCTTGGTTCTGAGCTATCTCCTTAACTTCCCTCCAGTGAGCTAGGATCAAGTCTAGGGGGCTAGATGGAGGTCCTCAAGATAGAACGTTATCCATAGCTCTGATCAGAAGTTCAGTCCAAAAGGCTACAAAAAACAAAACAATAAAAAAGGAGGAAAACACACAGGCCTGAGAACAAGAAAAGCTACGAGTTGGAGATCTCCCAAGCTGGCCCACAACCTCCTACAAGGGTGCAGAAGGAATGGACCCGAGTTGGCCCACAACCTCCTGCAAGGAGTGGACCCGAGTTGGCCCACAACCTCCTACAAGGGTGCAGAAGGAATGGACCCGAGTTGGCCCACAACCTCCTGTAAGAAGGAGTGGACCCGAGTTGGCCCACAACCTCCTGCAAGGGTGCAGAAGGAGTGGACCCGAGTTACGAGTTGGAGATCTCCCAAGTTGGCCCACAACCTCCTGCCAGATAAGCAGAAGGAGCAGACCCAAGTACAAGGTGGGCGGGTTGAGTCTCGTTTAGGAGGTCCTCCTGGTCAGTTCCGGCCAAAAACCAAACTGACTCGCGCCCTACAAGTATAAGCAAAAGCAAAACAGACAAACAGACAAATTACAGGACAAGACAAATGAACAGCGCTGTTTTCTTACCTTCGGAGTCTGGGATCTTGGGGTCTCTGGGGCTATCCCGGACGAGCCCCCAAATGTTGTGCCAAGTTGCAAGACCACCCCCAAGAAGACCACCGAGATTCAGACACTCCGAAATGCAAAAGCAAGGCAAGGCTTTATTTAACGAGCTGCCAACTCGGGCCTCGTCCTACCCACCGACACAGCGGAGGTTAGGAGGAAGCCCCGAGCTGTGATTACACAGGGCTTATAAAGGCAAAGAACAAGGTTACAACAATCAGGTGTGCAAGCAAGATTAGGACACAGGTACAAATCTGATTGGCTCAGGGTTCGATTCTAAAATGGGGTTCACGTGGTGGGGCCTGACTTCAAAGTCTGGCACCTCAGTCCCAAGATGGAGACCTCAGCCACGGTGCCGCGGGCCACCTTGCTCACGTGCACCCAGGCCCGACTCCGCCATGCCAGCTGCGAGACGACGGCTTGGTGGGGACCTGGACGAGTCGGGCCAGGGGTCAGGGGGAAGGGCTGGCCAGGGCCGGGCCGCCCTGGGGGCTGGGGGGGCGGTGGGGGGTGGGGGGCCTGACCCAGCGGCCTCGCCCGCCCTGGCCGCTCACCGAAGATCTGATCTGCCAGCCAGGCCTCCAGGTAGAACCCCAGAGGGCGGCTCATGTCCTCCACCGGAAACCACCACGGCCGGACGCGAACCTGGGGGCGCAGACGCGGGGCCCCACGCGGCCTCTCCTGGGGGGAGGACGGCTGCTGCCCGCCCTGTCCGGCCGCATCCGGCCCCATGGGTTCGGCCCTAGCGGACCCAAGGCCTAGAGGATCCATGGCCCGGAGGCCCGGCTGCAAAGGCTGGGGCGGCTTCCGCCAGGCCCGGCTCTTGAGGAGGCCCCGGCCCCGCCCCGTGGGCGGCGCCCCTCGGAGCCCCCAGGGCCATGGTCACTTCCGGTGCCCTGGTCACTTCCGCTTCTCCCCTGAACTGGATGTGGGCTGGGGGGTGAGGTTTGGGGTGCCCCGGAGCCCCGGGGCCCCAGAGCCTCGGAGGGGTCATCCCAGCCCCAGAATTCCAGCCTCAGGGCCTCTGCCCCTGCATGTCAGCGTCCACAGGGAAAAGCTGATTCTACTTCAGCCTGTGGGGAAATTATTATTATTACTATTATTATTATTATTACTTTGAATCCTCTTCAGTGCCTAGGATAAGGGTTTCCAGTCACCTTCCAAGCACAGGTATGTAGATGAGGCCCAGAGCAGGCCCCACGAGCCTACAAATTTCCTCCCCTCTCCTCTCCTGGTTCTGCCTCTCCGGATGGTTACCATTTTGAAATTAGTCAAGTTTTTTTTCATCAGGGCTGGGAATATGGCCTAGTGGCAAGCGTCTTTGCCTCTTATACATGAAGCCCTTGGTTCGACTCCCCAGCACCACATATATAGCAAACCGTCAGAAGTGGCGCTGTGGGTCAAATGGCAGAGTGCTAGCCTTGAGCAAAATGAAGCCAGGGCCAGTGCTCAGGCCCTGAGTCCAGGGCCCAGGCCTGGCAAAACAAAACAAAACATGGAGTCAAGTTTTTTTAATCAAGTTTTTTTCCCCAATGAGATGTCACAAGTGGCCATCATAGTCCATATAAAAAGTTAGACCCATGTTGTTTCCACCATTCTAAGACATTTAACATCACAGTATACGTTGCTCCCCAATATTCTTAATTTTGCATCTCGAATTTCAAAGTTGGATGCTGGTGGCTCACACACCTGTCATCCTCGCCTCTCAGGAGTCTGAGGTCTGAAGATCAAGGTTCAAAGCCAACCCAAGCAGGAAAGTCCCTGTGAGATTCCTATCTCCAATTAGCCACCAAAAAGCCAGAAGTGGAGCTGTGGTAGAGCACTAGCTTTGAGCACAAGAGCTTACAGACAACACTCAGCTCCAGAAACAAACCAAAACAGTTTTTTTCTCAACTCATTAAAGATGTCACACATTTGAAACAATCATGAAACAGTTTAAGAGCTGTGGACATCCCCTCCCCCCTTTGCCTCCCTTCCCTCTTGTTTAAAGAGCTGGGTGATGGATGCAAGCTTACCATCCCAGCATTGATGCTTCAGGGGAGAATTGTATGTGAAGCCAGCCTGGGTTACATGCCAAGAACCAGGCTCAAAAAGCAAAACAATAAAAATAAAAAGTAGATATCACTGAAGCATTTTCCCCTTGCTTTCCCCACAGGCAATCTTTATCCTGACGTGACTGTGTCATCTTATGTTTGTTCTTACACATTTTCTTCTGTATTTCTAGAAAGATTGTTTGGTATTTCCTCTAGAACAAATGGCATTGTGCTGTATAAACAATTTTGAATTTAGAATTGAATATAATGTGTGTGTGTTCCCAGAATCGTTTTAATCAAAAAAGTGACATTTAACTTATTAATACACTGAACTCCTCATCCACTTTAGACATCAAATTTTCAGCAAATCGTGTCTACAAGAGGAAGACTGACATATAGCTCAGTGATATAGTGCTATGTTTAGCACATGTAAGGCCTTGGATTTAAACACTAACCAATAAAAAAAGTCTGTAACTAAAGAACCTGAATCTTAATTTTAGTGGCTATTTCTTTCCTTTGTAATATTAACATAATACTTGTATAATGTAAAAAATTTTTGAAGATATAAAATATATCTTAATATCAATATATGGTAAAAAAAAAAAACACACTATCACACCATATATCATCTATAGTATTTGCCTTGATATGCAGCCTAAGCTGGTCTGGAACTTGAAATTCTCCTGCTCCAGCCCCTAACTGCTGGAAAGACAAGCATGTACCATTATATTTCACTTCCCTTATATATTCTGCTTCAATTACAAATTCTTTTTTCAATTGTATATACATTATTAATTTCGTCTTTCAGACCTAATTGCCTTTTCAACTTCTTTCTGGTGTCTTTTGATGAGCAACATTCTCAATGAACACATTTAGTCAATGTAGATTGCAATATTAAGTATCTGCTGTCTTGTTTAAGAAATTCTTCTGCTGGGTACCTGTGATCCTCACTACTCAGGGAGCCTGGGATCTGAAGATCATGTTTCGAAGCCAGCCCAGGCAGGAAAGTCCATGAGACACTTATCTCCAATTAACCACCAGAAAACCGGAAATGGCGCTGTGACTCAAAGGGGGAGTAACCTTGAAAAAGCTCAGAGATAGCACCTAGGCCCTTAGTTCAAGCCTCACAATGGCACGAATGGTACCATGAAACAAGCCTTAAGGACAGTCACAGTCATTAAGGTCCCTGAGAATGGCTACAACAAATTTTTATGTTGGGAAGCATATTTGTAAGACCTCACTACAATAAATAATGCTGAGAAGATATAAAGGCTAAGATGATTAAATGAAACTTCCAAATGTTAATGAATTGCATATCATCTTTTTCAAAGACAAACACATCTTCCCTGTCCTGAGCTCTGAAGTTCATACTATTTGCTAGGATTGCTGCAGTTTCAATGTTCGCATTGAAATCCTTAAGCCATCTGAGGTTAATTCTTTTGACTTGGGAAGGAGGCAGAGGTAGAGCTTCATCTTTCCATATACTGATCCTTTTGTATTTGAGCCATTCTCCGAGGACATGTCCTGAGACCCCTTCCCATTGTCATGCAGTGACTTTCAAACCGCCATAGGGAGTTAAGTCTGCCACAGGCTGCTTTGAAGGCATCAATTAGTCCAGACACTCAAGAAAGACAAGATTCTCTATGGTTCTCATATAGGAGACTGCTTCTTTCTGTTTTAGTTTTACTTTGGAGGTGTAGTGCTTTGAGGTCCACAGCTTGATTGTGTTTCCTACACTTTGGAAGCCCCAAGTCCCACTTGCTGACATTATTCCAGTTTCCAAATAAATGACAATGTTCTTAGCATTTAACAGACTGTATCCATTTGAACAAGCTGTGTTGAACCACTATACTGCCTCCAAGTGCCTTTCATTTATCCTCAAGAAGATGGTAAAGGTGACTCGAATATTGGCTCCACCATTTTCTATGCTATGTGATGGATGTTAATCTTTCTGTTCTCCACCAATCCCCGAACAAAACACTACCCAAATTTCCAATGCATCACTTGCTTTCATTTTGTCTCCTTCCATAGAGAAAGCAAACTGTTGGTCTTTGAGTTCTGTCAGTAGAGTACATGAATGAAATGAATGAATTGCTGTGTGTGTGTGTGTGTGTGTGTGTGTGTGTGTGTGTGTGTGTGTGCTGGTAATAGTATTCAAGGCTGGTGCTCTACCACTTGAACCACACCTTTATTTCTGGATTATTACTGATTAATTGGAGATGAGATTGTCATGGACTTTTCTGCCTGCTCTGGCGTCAAACCATAAACCTCAGATCTCAGTAGCTAGGGGTAACAGGTATGAACCACAACACTGGTGAGTGAATGCATTTGTGGTTTCTCATTTACAAGTCTAATCCTTCATTACTGCACTTCTTGGTTTAGGTTGAATGCCTTAAAATTGAGGCTATGTAGTGTGAAAAATAGTACAGTGCATAGTAAAGACACAAATCATTTCTGCATTGTGAAACATGATAATATAATAATTTTATATAGTTTAGATTATTAGGAAGAAAAGGAAACAAGTAATAAGATATTTACCAACATTGCCAGTTGAGGAGCAATCCTACAAAAATACATTAAAAGACTAGTAGTTCTGTATAATAGGCCATACTCATCTAAGCAGTTACAGAAACTTTATAATAATTCAGTGAATAAATGGGTAGATGGATGAATAGGTACACAGACATTCCACTCTTCTAAATAATATTCAAGTAAATCTAAATCATCACTGACAGCAAATTTAGAAAAATAACTCATTTACCAATTACATGTTGCCTTGTTTTATAGAGTACCTGGGTTTGAACTCTACCACTTTTATGAAGTTTGTACATTTCTGATGCTGGTCTGATTTCTGATGGTGGGAGCCCAGTGCAGAAGGGTCCTGGTGAGTGTCAACCCGCCCTCACTGGAGTAAAGACAGACTCCCAAGCAGAACAATGTCACACAGGGACACTAAACTGTACACAAGAGGAAAAGAGTATGTAGAAGGAAGCACCCCTGGAAGTAGTGGAGTGACTCCACAATAAGTTTGGCAAAAGATTCAAGAACTTGTGGGCTACCATGCACTAAGGAAAGATAAACTACATACTGACAGATTACCCAGAATGTTCCATAAATATCTCTAAGAATCCTATAAAATGCATTTAGTACTAATGAACCCGCCAAAATTACAAGCAAAAATACTTACCTATGGTCATACACTAGCAAGGGACTATCTCACAATGAAATTTAGAATACTCTCCTTGAATGGCAACAATAACAATATTCTTACAAATCAATTTAAACAATAGGGAAAACATAAAATAAAAATTACCAAGCATTTCTGAATGAAATTAAGGAAAATGCAAAGAAATGTGAAGATATACGATGTCCATGGATCAAGAGATTTACTATTTCTAAACTGGCACTCATACATAAGTGGATGTGAAGAGCAGGTGTTGAAACTGAGATGCAGTATCTACCTCACCTCTGCAGAAGTGCAACACATCACTCAGCTACTACCCATGGAGCCAGGGGCAAACAGACAATGGCCATGCATCTCATGTTTGAACCTGATCCAAACCAGAGTGTTGCTGAAGCATTCAAGCAATGCCTATGTATGTGGTAGTTGTAATCTTCCAGTCTCCCACAGAGTCATCCCTCTTAGATCTCCTAAGGAGGAAAGCCAGTTTGCTGGCTTTGACTCTTTGCCTACCTCTACCCTGAGCTTCACCTCCCAGTGTGTGACAACCAGGACAGAATCTGTAGAAGATACACCAATCCTGCTTTTCCTTTCTGCTCCCTGAGAGCAGGACATCTACCTCAGCACAGCACCCAGCCTGATCCCGGTGCCGTCTTCGGCTCCTCCTGTATAAAATGCAGTAGATACAGAGTAGAAAATACTCCTAGAACCATGGTCAGAAGAATGGTGGCATCACAGCACCTACTGCTTACAAGAGCTTGACATGGAAGAGGAGGACTAGTATTATTTATTGTTTTAATTTCTTCTTAATTTTGTTTGTTGTTATACTTGACTATATCTGTGTTTTTCTTAAGATGCTTTCCAGTTGATATATCATCACTGTATCCTCTAAGGTGTGTAGGTGTGTCTGCCTGCGATTGGGTTATTACACTATGTGACTTAACATGACTAACACCTCTGAAAACCACCCCCACTGGACACTACTCATTTGCAATATAAACCAATTCCACTAACATTAGGGAGGTGCATGATACTTTCCCCAAAGCAGACATTATCTACACACTGGAAGGAGTAGGCACACGTGGAGGCAAATGAGAAACCTGGATGAAATGGAACAAAACCGTAGACAGGAGGAATCAGCTTGGAGAATTGTCAGGATCAGAATATTGTCGACTCTTGCGATATCATAGTTCACTTCTTATGGCTTCACTGTATCATGGGTTCAAAATATATATATATATATATATATATTTATCTATATCGCAAAATTTTTACAGGAAGTATATTGTGGATTTCCAGTTTATAGGCATTTATATATTTATGATTTAAATTGTTTTTTCCTAAAACTTTGAAATTATATAAAATATTAAAGTGTTAATTTAAACATTAAAAATTGAAATACAATACAGCATGATTTTCATTAGCATATGAATACGGTACTGTACACACTGGAAATGCAATATGCCACCACCACTTGTCCACGTTTGCCAACCTGAGATTGTACTCTGCACAACATTGGCTGATGGGATGGAAGGCAACCAACCATAGCATTGTACTTTTTTTTTTTTTTTTGGCCAGTCCTGGGCCTTGAACTCAGGGCCTGAGCACTGTCCCTGGCTTCTTTTTGCTCAAGGCTAGCACTCTGCCACTTGAGCCACAGCGCCACTTCTGGCCGTTTTCTGTATATGTGGTACTGGGGAATCGAGCCCAGGGCCTCATGTATACAAGGCAAGTACTCTTGCCACTAGGCCATATCCCCAGCCCCAGCATTGTACTTTTTAATCATGGGTGCTGATTGGCTCAGTGACTGTAGCATGGGCACTGTCCCTGAGTTTCCTTTGCTTAAGGCTACTCTTCCACCATTTGAGCCCCAGCTCCACTTCTGGTGTTCTGGTTGTTAATTGGATACAATCTTCTCAAGGACTCCCCAGAATCCTCCACTCTGCCAGGCTGTGTTTGAATTTCAATTCTCACATCTTAGCATACTGAGTGTGTAGGGTTATAAGCATGAACCACAAGTGCCTGGCCACCTAAGGGGTTCGTATCTAGTGAACCACCAAAAAGATCAAAGTTGAGTTAGGACCCAAGGGGTCAAGTGCCAGTTTTGAGAGAAACAACAACAACAAAAAAAAAAAAAAAAAACAGCAGGACAATGCTGCCCAGGTTCGGAATTCAAGCCACAGGACAAACACATGGCTACATGGATGGATGGATGGGTGGATGGATGGATGGATGTTCAGGAGGTGACCATTGAGGATGAGAGGGAAGAAAGCAGTGGTTGGAGCTCATAGGAAGAATCTTACCCTGGTTGATGCTAAGTCTCCAGAAAATATGTTCACATTCCTGAGTGTGCCATCCCTTGCTACTTCCACATCCTTGTCACAAATCATGTATTTTTATATATTTCTGAAGTCCAATGTTGGGTTTGAACTTAGGGCCTTGCACTCTCACTTGGCTTTCTCCACTTGTGGTATTTGGTTGAGAACATGGAAGTAAGAGTCACTTGGATTTGCTGACCCAGATGGGATTTGAACCATGATCCTCAGCTCTCAGCCATCTCAGAGCTGCAATAACAGGCATGAGGCAGCAGAGCTTGGCTGCAGTCCCCATCCATTTTAACGAACTTGGATGGCCAAGACTGGGGATTACTGAATGGCTAGAGGAAAATAATCTACAAGATAACAAGATTAGAAGAACCTCACAGGTGAATACAAAATTATGGGGGGGGTGGCGAGAGAGCTGATACTGAAGACAACACTGGGGCTTGAACTCGGGGCCTTGTGCTTTCAATTGGCTTTTTCTCTCAATCCTGGTGTTGTACATCTTGAGCCATAACTTTACTTCCAGATTTCCTGTCTCTCTTGGAATTACACACATGCAGATTTTAATGTTTATGATACTACTCTATTTATGATGAGACACCTCAATTCAGAGTGGCTTCATATTCCATCTCCATAGCTTAATAGATACATGTGGATTCTGGACTACCTTTGTGTTCAGGTTAGATCTTCATCAGCAAACTTGGGAGGGAGGAATAAATGCCCCACCTAATTTGCCATTAAGTGTATTCCAGATGCCAACTCTGGAGACTGACAATCATTAACAGGAAAAGTTGCGGGATGACTGCTGGTAGAGCTCAAGTAGTATAGCACCCGCCTAGGACGCATACAACCTTCAGGATAAGGAGAAATACAAGTCCCCTGTGAACCCTAGAGAGCCAAAGCCAGGACACTGTTTGCACAATAGTTTCTACCAAGATGATTAATCTCTAGAGTTCATGGTCTGTCAGGCATAAAGCAACACGGAAACAAGTATGGGTAAGATATATAGTTCATTTAGGTAAAATCCAAGTACCTTCTGAGCAGCTCTTCTTCACTGTCCTCAGGTTCCGCAACCACCTGATGGGCCTCACCTTGCTCAGTTCCCAGGAATTCTCTGAAGGTGGCAGATACAGCGTTGGAAACTAGGCTGGGCTGGGCATCAGTAGTTCAAGCCTTAATCTGAGCTGTGCAGAGGCTGAAACATGGAGGATTATAGTTCAAAAATAGCCCAGGCAGCAAAGTGTGTGAAACCCCACCTCACGTAACCAGCAAAAGAAGCAGACTGGAGTAATGGCTCATGCAGTAGAGCATCAGAGAGAAAGCAGGGAATGCACGGACCCAAGGATTTTGGTTTTTCTTTAACCAGGAAAGAATGGAGCTTGGCTGGACCTAGTCCAAGCTGTGAGCACATCGACATAATACTCATCACTGGGGATCAGAAATTTGCTCCCTATCCATTTTCTACAGAGATCATCTCATTCAAGACCTCAGGAAGGAGAGACGGAGACCTGAGGGCATCCTTCCCCAGCCCTCATGGAACTTGGATTCCACTTAGGGCTGGTCCATGCAGGACAGGCTGTTCCACAGGACCGGCTTCAGTGCTGTCCAAGTGTGGGCTGGTGCTACACTGGGGTGGGTTGGGCAATCCTTCGGGGCCATGCCTGTGGGGCACAGACGCCAGTGGCAGAGGCCGATTACATCCCTAGGGTAGTTATACACCATCTTAGGCTGGACACGGGGCCGGGTCAGTCTGGTTGGGTGAGTGCTCAGGATCCGGCCTGGAGGAAAATAATCTACAAGCTAATAAGATTAGCAGAACTTCACAGTGAAAAACAAAATTAGAGAGAGAGAGAGAGAGAGAGAGAGAGAGGGTACTGACACTAGGTACCCCATATACATGGAGGCAGTTGCCTCCTTCTTCCCTGAGGTCCCTTCCTGGCCACAGCTCCATCCCTGCCCTACATAAGGCTTCCCCTTGGGGGACTCACTCTCTTGCCTGACTCTTGCACCTTGACCTTGGGAGCGGGTCAGCAGAATAAATTTTTCTCTCCTGCCTGAATACCGCATGGCGTTCTTTACTGGCTACCTACTTTAAAAACCTAACAGAAATCTCAAGGCAGGGAAACCCAAAGGAGGGAACCGGCCCCTCACCCCCATTCCTGGAGCTCCACTTTGGAGCTCAGGTCCATCTTCTGCCTCCCCGAGGCCTAGGAAAGCAGACCATCAACACTCTGAGGACACTCCAGACCCACACCAGACACTCCAGCCCTGCCCCACAGGTTCCTGTCCACCTCCCCAGGCAAAAGAGATTCCCTCCATCTCCCAACTCCCCACACAGTAAACTGTGACAGGACTGCTGGGAAGTCCAAGCCCACTGTCTCCTCTGAGACTCAAGGCCTAGGTGTGAGCTCCTGGGAAATGAAGAAAAAAGTGACCCACGCCCATGACACGGAGGCCCAGGGCAAGAATTCCCATTCTACAATGGCAAAAGGGTGGAGGGATTTACCAAAGCAACCCAATCCCCCTCACCACACAGTCATTCCTGGAGCACCAAGGCCAGCGCCCAGCAACCCCGAGTATTGTTGGGAACTCCAAAGGCTTTCACCACCTCATCCCTATGACCTGCACAGCTGGGCTCGCATGGACTCTCTGCAGCTGGCTGTGCTCAGCGTGTGTCCCTGTCCTGTGCGCAGACCACAGTCCTGGCATCTGCACCTTCCTGGGGGGTCTGGGGTGTCGACTGCAGCCTTGGCCTCTCTCCCCAGTTCACACAGATGGCCCAGGGGCTGCCTGCCGGAACTGCACCCCTGTCTCACTCTGCCGGCCTCTCAGGCCTTCTCCGAAATCCTTGTGCCAGCCGCCAGTGCGGTTTACTCTAGCATTCTGCAGGACCACACAGCACTGCTGTCAGCAGCCTGCGATGTCACAGTGTGCCACTCCCATGCCCTGCGCCGCCGGCCATCACTGCACCTGGCCTTTGGCCGCCTGTGACAGCCTCGAGGTCCCAAGATGGGCGGTGAAGCCTGGAGCTCAATCCCCAGATGCCCCAGCAACACTCACCTTCACGCACCCACCCTCTCATGCCAGACACACGTGTCCACGGGGCTTTACTCACACTCACACCAACACACAGTTAAGAGAGCAAGAGGCCAGATCATGCTTTTGGTAGGAACCTCTTGCCAAGGGAAAGGGGTGACAGACTCCTGCCATTTGACAGGAACCCATTCCTGTAGACAGAGCCTCTGGGACCCCCACCTCTCCCCGCACCCCTGCTCTGCGGCAGCACAGCTGTGTCAGACCCATGGAGGACCCCGCCAGCCCTGGCCTCCTCCATCCACGGCTGCCACAGCTGCTCCCTGAGGGGAAGAGCAAATGCTAGGAGAGTCCCCCCACTGCCTGGCTGTGGGACAGACACGCCCAGCCACTGTGCAGACTCCCACAGATACCATTCCCCCTTCCCAGGCTAGGCCAGGCCTGGGAGCCAGGGGGACCTGGCCGCAGCACAGCTTAGGAAGCCCCAGCTCCTGCAGAAGCATGTGTCTGCCCAAAGCAGGGATAGGGCCCCCTCCACGAAAGGCTGAGTGGTGAACTGTCAGCTCCAACAAGTTTGAGGGCTGAGACAAGGCAGCCACAGGACAGAGGATCCTTTGGCCATGGAGCCCCCGTGCCCGGTCTCTGTGCACAGGGTTCCCGTGGGAGATTGCAGGGCGCTCTGCAGGGGACAGGTGTGCTTGATGGAGGAGATGGGGACCGGTGGGTTTGTGTCCCCAAAGCTTTTGTAAGCTCCAATGCCTGTGCACCTGGTGGCCTTGCTGAGTGACACAGAGAAATCAAAAAGCAAAGAACTGGTGGTTCATGTCTATCATGTGAGCTACTCAGGAGCCTGGGATTTGAAAAGTAGGCATGGATAAACAAACCTGTGAGAGACTTATCTCTGATTTATGTGTACCAAATGAACCTACAAACCAAAAACTGCTAATGAAGCTGTGCTTCAATATTCAATTATTAGACTGAGCAAACCAGCTGAGCAACCTGAAGAGATGTACAAGAAAAAATAAATACAAAACAATATACAAAGAAATAACAAAGACTGCATGGAGGAGACACTGATTCTTCTGAGAGAACAAAAGGGGAACGATTCTGCCCTATGCACCACTGCCCCAACATTGAGCTTTGTCACTGCTTGAGCTAGCCTGGGATTTTGGACGCACTAGGCCAGAGCTACAAGCTGGAGGCCTCAGACATGGGCAGAATCCAGAGATCCTTCCATTGCTGTCTGAGGTTGTTGGAGGGTCTGCGTTCTGGAGGAAACCCTCCCATTAGATAAAGGTTGTCACCATTGTGGGCCCTTCTTCCTATTCTCTACAGTCACACATGCTTTCAGACAGTTTTCCAGTACTGCAAACAATACATGAGATGATAAGTTACAAAATGGAAATGTTTATTCTGGCTCACAGCTGCTGTAGAGCTTGTTCTAGGACCACTGAGATTTAGGATCCAAGCTTCCATTTGGGCTTTGAATTTTCATTCTTCCCTAATTCCAAGTCCAAGTCAGGTTTTCATGTTCAATTAGTGTTTTCTATATTCTGGGGGTTTGTATTTTGTTTCTTCTGTGTATGAGAAGAGATGGGTATTCTGTTGTCACTAGAGGTATGGACAAACGTGTGAGGGTTTGCACCCTGTGATTTCCAGCACATTAATTCAATGGCGCTGAAGTCTCCCATGTACTGTGTTTTCCTCCCTATTTTTAAATCCCTCTTCAAATGTAAAGGCAAAAACGGGACATGGCTCAAGCTAGTGTTGGTGGCACAGACCTGGTGCCCCAGCTACTTAGAAGGCAGGGACAGGAGAATGCCAGGCTCTGAAGTTCCTGACAAGCCTGGACAACACCGTAGAGACCACCTGAAAGGGAAACTATAAACCCCCGGCAGCTATCCATGGCTGTCCATGCTGTGTGAGGTTTAACAGCCGGCTAGTTCAGGAGGCAGTTGATAAAAATCATAACGGGGGATATTTTGTGCCAAATATTGTTTCATCTGAACCTTCTCAAACATCGTGACTGTGGCTTACACTCCCCACAATTCCATTGCCCTCGGCCTGCTCTAACTACATGCCACAAAGGAGCAGCTTGTAAACAGCAGACATTTCTTCTCACAGATACAGAGGCTGGAAGTTCACCATCAAGGCACCTCAGATGCAGGGTCTGGGAGGCCCTGCTCTCTGGATGGCAGGCAACTCCATCAACAATGGCTAGAGAGCTCTCTGGGGAGGGGGAGGAGAGCCCCCACTCCAATGTGAATGCTTCCACCCTCATGACCTGCCGCCCTCACAATGCCCATGCGCCAATGCATTCCTGTAAAAGATGAGCGCCCCCAAAGCAATTTTGGATAAGGCACAAACTAAAGATGAATGAGTCAGGTTTGGCTCCTGTGCATTTGTAAACATTTGAGTGTGCGTGAGTGTGCTCACAGGTGTGTGCCCACATAAGTGTCTGTATGCGTGTGCAACTGCCCATGATTCTTAGTGGAATGAAGTTGCTCCTCAGCTCCTCTGATTGTCTCAGCCCCATTTTCTGGGTGTTATAAACCAGCAACACCAATTGTTAAGGAAAACAGGCAATGGGGGTGCTTGTGGGTGTGCACTTCTGACAACACGCAAGGATACAGTACTAGAAAGAACCCAGAGACTACCTGAGGACACCGAGGAATATCAAGATGCAGAGAGGACTGATCCAGGGCCTCGCCTGGTAAGAACTAGCGGTGCTACTGAATTCACACGCGACTCCTGGAAGCCGAGTGCCCATGGAAGGTGGGGTGAAGGATAGAGTGTAAATCTGCAAATCCTTTTTGAGACACAGAAACACATGGCTCACTGGGGAGGTCTACTCGGGAGTAGGATGAGAAAGAGGAGCCCACGAGTCCTTCCCCGTGGGGACCGCTGACATCATGGAGGCTGGGAGCCGCTTTCCTGGGATGTCCTCAGCCACCTCGAGTGTCCAGAGACAGTGAAGGCACCATGTTCTCATGTTGCTGCCCAAATTCAGCCGACTCAGGCCTCAGTGGATCCTGGAGGCAGTACCTGTGTGTGTGGAGACACCAGAGAAGGCCTTGATCCTGCTCTCAACTAGACACCGTGGCCACTCTCCATAGAGGACCACCAGCGGTACCCACACACCCAGGCCAGACCAACACGGGCCAGGGAAGCAGCCTTCCACTACCGGAAGAACGCCGGCCCCCAATGCTACAGATCTGCAGCTCAGTGTGCACACATGAAATGAGAGAATCTGACCTCCACCTGTGGCACAGGAAGACCACCCACCAGTTTAGCTGCTGGGCTGTGGAGCTGACTTTGGCTTTGACAGACCCATCCCATTCTGTGACGGTGCAAGATGAGCCACAAGGGGCACACCTGTAACTGTACCTGAGCAAGCCGTGCTCATCTCATGAAGCCAAACACCTTCTGTTTGTAGAGTATGAGCAGCAACACCATGGTGCAGCTGCTGAGGACCTCAAGCTGACAATGGACATTACAGAGCTGCCTCCAGCTGGGACAGCCCCTGAAGAGCCAAGAAATTATACCGATGTTAGCAATGTTGAGCTGAAAAGACCTGTGTCTCCCAACAGAAGCCATTCCATCTGTGGCATTTCAATCCAGAACATCCGGGGACTTGCTTCCTCAGACAATGTCCTGACACAACTGTAAGTGGATCAGAGAAGGTGCTGGGCATGGGCTCAGTGGGACATTACCCACTGGTTCCGAGGACTCTGCCTTTGCCTATCCCTGGGAGAACAGTGTCATGAGAAGGAGGACAGCACAGGCACCTGGAAGGCAAGGAGATGGGGCCTGAGGTGAGCTGCTGCACTGGAACTATACTCAACTTCCCGTCCTTCCCCATTCCTAATCAACTTGTCTTTGTTCCCAGGGGCTGGAGGAGCATGGACAGGGGAAAGGGCTGTTCCCAGGGACCCAATTGCAGAGAGAAGGAGTCAGCGTACCCCATGTTACAGGTCAGGTCCTGTGCAGATGCGCGGCTCACATTGCTTTTCCACTGTGTGGCTGCAGTTAAACTGGAGAGAGAGAGAATGCTGAGGTCAGGGAGTGGGGGATGGGCTAACTGTGGGCGCTCCTCACAGCAGAGCCACTCAGGAAGTTCATGGCTACATCCTGCCTATGGCTGACCCTGAGGCTCTGCTCATTCCATTGCAAGTTTGGGAACTGGCCCTAGGTGGAGGAAATCCAATACGGCCCAGGCCTCTCTAGCAGCCCTTTCGGAAGGTTTCTGAGCTGCACAGGACGTGAGAAACTTCTCTCCTCCCACCTGGAAGACTTGCCACTGATTTCCTGACAGTGCAAATAGAGATGGTTTCCAATACAGTTCTGCTTCTTAAAAATACATTCCTCAGAAATGGTCACATGACTTTTGTCTTGTCTCTAACTTGTGCCAGGTATGTGGAGCTGCTGGCTACATGGCAAGAGTTGTCAGAGCTCTGTCTGTTGAGGAGCTATGATTATAGATGTAGACCACAGTTGCTGGATTACTTTTCTTAGTAGAGTAACCTCTCTTTGTGTAGCAAGGTGTGGCCTTAAAGTCTAGATCTCCTTTCCTCAGGCTCACTGTGGGCATGACAGCATGTGCCACCGTGTGTTGTTTAGTATTTCCCAAGTACTGAATACTCCTATTGCCCAGGGAGGATTCCCTCCGTAGTCTGAATCTTCTCTACACTAATTCCTCTCCTGGACAATCTTCTCTGTCATCCAGGACTTTTTCATAACACCTACTCAAGTTCATGGGGAAGAGGAAGCAATGAGTTTGGAAGAGCAATCATGAGGAAAATAGCCTAAGAAGTGCAGGGAAAGAATGTTGTGAACCATCGGCTCCCATGGCCCTCTATTTAATCCTAGCTACTCAGAAAGGGAGATGGAAGAATCTAGGTTAGAAGCCAACATGGGAAGAAGATGCTGTGAGACTCTTATCACCAATGAACCGGGGAAAAGCTGTTTCTGAGGTTGTGGCAGCAGTGAAATCTCAAAGCCAGGAGAGTGGCAATATGGGAACAATGAATGGCCTGGATATGGGTGCAAAGCAACAGAAGGCAACTTGCAGCATCTGGTAATACTGAGCTTGTTCTATTGGATATGATTTGCCTCCAGAAGATGTTCCTACAAACAACGGACATCCCTGGCACATATCCTCAGAAGGCCTGAGAGAGTTTCTATGGTCCTATATCACTATCTCCCAAGACTTGCCTCCCATCTCAGTGTCTCGGGTTCGGGGGGGGGGGGTCAGCCATTACAACAGATGCAGTGAACAGCAGTAGAACCAAAGACCAGGAAGGAGTGGACCACGGGAAGCTAGAGAAGGTTGAGAGAAATGCCCACTTGTGGCATTGGCCAAACACAGTCAGCAGGCGTCCGAATGCATCCTGAATCAGTTGTCCAAGTCCTGTTTAGCCAGGGGAGAAGGCCAGATAGCCCACAGCATTTTCAGGCCTGTTCACACTCAAGGCATGGCCAGACAATCCTAGATGACTGTGCAGTCAATAGAGGTTAGAAAGACCTGTTAGTACATTCTTCCTCAGGACCCATAATGCCACTCCAGGACGTTCTCCTCCCTCACTTATATCATGCCACAAACCATTTGAATCTGGAGTTCTGACCTGTCAGCCTACATACATTCAGTCCACGTCAGTCTAGACACCTATATGGGTCTTGACGGTGTGTGTTAATTCTGGTGCCCCAAAAGCCAAATCACGGCAAGCCGCTTCCAGGCTTTTCTTTGGTTCACCACAGTAACTTCAATCTAGCCTGTGGCTGGGAAGCAAGCCTAGGCCTAGAGGAGGGTGTGGCTGTGCTCATCCATGCAGTGGAGTGAGATGTCACGGGGTTGTGATAGGCAAACCCAAGAGAGGGAGCACATCTCACCCTCCAGTACTGTCAGGGGAGAGGAGGTCCAGAGCATCAGGGCCTCAGACACACAGAGGACAAAGCACAAGGGATGCTGGGAAAGTGTACACCGGACAAGAGACTGGCCCAAGTGCCACTTCCACACTATGTATTCCCGATTGATCAAAGTTTACAGGCCAGATCAATCACTTTCCTGTACAGAGAGCTCCGGTCTCCACTGTCCTCTGCTTTCTCAGAACAGAGCAAGTCTAAGAAGCACCTTGCAAGGATGGAGTTCCAAGCTCTGTGTTCCTTATCCTCAGACAAGCTTCCCCTCCCCTCCACCTGTGCCTTTCCCTGAACATCCACAGTCAATGGAGGATTCCGGGGTAAAGCTGTGGCTCATAACTCGAGCACTTAGCTCTCAAACTTGAGGCTCTGGGTTTCACCTGAAGGATCACCAACGGGAAATCCAATCAGGTAAACCTGGACTTCCCAATGTAATCTTTTCATCCTGAAATAGAATACATAATCCTTTCTGTACGTGCAGGGACTCTCTACATTCAGACTTGTAGGTAGAATGAACTATGTTATCAAGAGCTGTTCTCATATCAAAAGCATCGTAGTATTTGTGTTATTTAGGCTTGGGCTAACTTTTCCAAACAGAAAGAGAAAGGAATGTCTGCCCGGGCTCAAGTGTGATAGTACCTTTCAAGCAAGTATGAGGCCTTCACTTTAAACTCCAGCTATCCCCACCCAATGAAAACAAAGCTTGATTTCCAAATTCATACGAATTGAAAAAGAAAAGCCTTAAATTCCCAGAGCGAGACAGAGAGAGAGAGAGAGAGAGAGAGAGAGAGAGAGAGAGAGAGAGACACACACACAGAGACAGGCAGAGAGAAACAGAAAGAGACAGATAGAAGGCTTGAATTTGGGACCCTGAGTCTTGAGTCCAACATTTATGTTTGCAAGTTATTAGGGATTGAGTGGCAAGCATTTTTCTGTCATTCTCTCACTTCTGAGATCCTCAAATTACAGAAACTTGAGTAATAGGATCCTAGGAGCCTGCAAGGGTTGCGGCACCTCAGGTGTTTTGGGCGATAATCTTTGGGGGCATGAACTCAGGCTTGGGTGGTATTCCAGAGCTGGATTGGCTCATGGCTAGCACTCTACTACTTTGAGCCACAGGCTGATTTCCTATTTTCTAGTGATGAACTGGAGATGAAAATCTCAGAGACTTTCCTGCCATGACTGTCTTTGAATCCTGACCTCAGATCTCAGCCTCCCGAGCAGCTAGGATTGCAGGTGTGAGCTCCAGCACCCAGCATTTCTGTTTATTCAGAAGACAGAAGCAGGAGGATACAATATGTGGGATGGGTAGCTCCACAAAGAGAGAACTTTACTCAGGAGCTGTTGGGCTACATCTGTAATCTTAGTTACTCAAGAAGTAGAGATTTGATGACTGTGGTTCAAACCCAGTTCATATAGGAAAGTCCATGAGACACTTATGGTTGCATAACGACCAAGAAGCCAGAAAGTGGCAATGTAGCTTAGATAGTAGAGTCCCAGCCTTGAGGCAAACAGTATGGGGCAGCTCCGATTCCCTGATGTCAATCTCCAGTACTACCACAAGGATAAGCAAAGCGACACATTTATGAAAACATTACCACCACCACCACCACCACCAAATCAACCAATATTAACTTAGGAGTAGACCATACAGAAATCCAATGTCCTGTCCTGGGCTTTCTAGCACTCAGAGAGGAAGTATACTTTCTTCCTATCCTGAAGTTTGTGTTTGTTTTTTCTTTTCCTCCTGGTGGTGGTAGGGTAAGTGCTGGTTCTCAGATTTTGAGACTGTTTGGCTAGTGCTGATCACTTTTGTCCCATCTCTAGCCTTCCTATTCTTTTCATGCTAGAGATTGTAACTGTCCAGAAGTGCTTCTGGATCACACACACGTGGACATTTCTGGAGCATATCTCCCTCCCCTCCTTGTTTCCCCCTGAAGGTCATTCTAGAACCCAAAGGTAGTCAGTAATCCACATGTGTCTATTAGAGCAATTTCCATGTAATGTGGAAATTGAGATGTTCTGTCATAATTACAAGCTTGTTTTCCTTCAAATTTGAATCTTGTGATTCAGGCTCCTGATGCCAGCACTTGAGAAACAGAGACAGGAGGATAATGAGTTTATGGTCAGCCTGGACTGTACAAAAATTCCATCTGAGCAAAGAAAGCAAGGCAGGAGCTCAAGACTTGTGCCTGTAATCCTTCCTTCTCAGGTGACTGAGATCTGAGGTTTCTGATTTAAAGTCACTAGGGAAGACAAGTCTGAGAGACATGTATTCCAAACTAGTCAGTGAATGTGGAAGTGGAGCTCTTTCGGGAGTAGTAAAACTCTCGGCTGGAGCACAAAAGGCAAGTGACGGTGCAGACGCTATCTTCAACACCCTGTACCAGGACACGCAAGGACATTCACACATTCATATACACATGAGAGAGAGAGAGAGCGAGAGAGAGAGAGAGAGACAGAGGGAGAGACAGAGAGACAGAGATAGAAAGAGAGAGAAACAGAGAGACATAGACACAGAGACAGAGACAGAGAGACAGAAACGGAGAGAGAGCATCACAGAGACAGAGACACAGAGAGAGAGAGAGAAAAAGAAAAAAAGAGACAGAGACAGAGACACTCACAGAGTCACAGGCACAGAGACAGAGACCCAGACACAAGACACAGAGAGACAGACAGACAGAAGTCGCTGTTTTTGGCATCAGCTCTGGGAATGGAGTCCACTCTGAGCAGTCAGCATGTGGACATCTCTAGGAAGAGACACAGTTATCATGAAGGGCAGATTTCAGTGCTGCACTCATTCCTTGGAAGGAAACAAAGGAGGCTGCAAGTTGACATTAGGGGAAACTAAACCAAGCACTGTTGTCAGTGTGGCGTCAGGACAGAAAGTGCTCACAGTGATTCACCAGCTCCGCTTACAGGACGAGGTCTGTGGCAGCTCACTTCCCTCAAGATTCCTCTTTAGGAGCTGGGTCTCTTGTGGAAATGGGGCATTTCGTGGGTGAGAAATACAAGTGCAGTGTGGATGAGGATAGGTGCTGCTTGTTTAGTCTGAAGTACAGAGAGATGACCTTTCCTTAGGCAAGCAATTAAAAACAAGGAGAGCCCCAAATTTTGGATGTTGTTTATATTTCTAGAAGCAAAAGCAAAAAAGAGAAAAATCAATTTTACTGGTGAGTTGTTAGTGGAATGACGAAATTTGATCCAAGATTATAAGAATGACTTGTGATGGTGATTTTAGTGATACCAAAAATACTACTCTTAGGACAAAAGGAACCCGTTTCAGTAGCTTGTACTTGAAATCACAGCTCTTCTGAAGGTAGAGCAGGAAGTTCCCTGTGGGCCCAGCTGAGCAGAGTTCTGAGACCTCATCTCAACCACTGATGCTGACCTTGGTGGTTCATACCTGTCATCTGGTACTTGTCACACTGGTCCTGGCACAAACATAACACCATGTACCAAAAATGAGTAAAGCCAAAAGAGTGAGGCTCAAGGAAGGAGTGGCTAGCAAGTACAAGCCCCTGAGTTCAAGCTTTAGTATGGAAATTACCCCCCAAAGTAAAATGCCTCACCTGTTTGTTTTGGCATCAGGAGTCTTGCTGTATAGACAGCAGGAGTTTGTGTGCAAGGACTTTCTTCTTAGCCCCTCCTGCTGACATCACAGTTGTGCTCCACACCCCCAGTCTGGAGCCTGCCTCTTGCAGCCTTGCCTCACATGCTAGGGCGCTGGCCTCCAGTGTAAAGCTCTGAGGCAGTGCCTGAGCCCTGAGATCAATCAGATAATGCATTTGAAACACACATGTTCTAAAGTGAAGCCCTTCCTTCTTTTAGAAATGCTGAAATGACTCTAGGATTACAAAGATAAATATCAAAAAGAAATTGCACAGGTTTTCAAAATGGTGGGTGGATAGTAGTATGATTTTGATATTTTCCAAATATCCAGTATTGTTCCCCTTTACGCCCAAGGGCCAAAGCCACCTGTTCCAGCACCCGGTGTCAGCAGCACTTGGGGCCCTTCCTCTCTGAAAATGCCTCTTGTGGCTCCTTTAACGGGGTCATTCCGCACCTCTGCAGCCTGCACGGAGGGCTCCCTCCTTCTTTAGGACATGGCTCCATCACACGCATGGCATGGATACACTTGCTGTCATGACCTGGACCCAGGCTGTCCTGTGAACCATGGAGGTGCGTACTCATCCCTGATCCTCGGCAGGCCCTCACACCAGCCTGCATCCCTCAGCCTCATCCCAGTGGCGCCCAGCACTGTGCTCAGGGCTCAGGTCCAGCATGGAGGGAAGAGGTGCAGTCATGGCAACCTTGAGTCAGTGGAAAGATGGTGGGGACGGGGGTAGCAGGTCTGTTTAGGATCCTCACCAGGGAGGGAGAGCCAGGCCTCCAGAAGGACAACCCCAGGGCCAGCGGGGATTTCTATCTGCAGGCAAGGGGCAGCTGTGGGCAGCACACGCCAGACCTGCATTCCTGGGCACATCAGGAAATTGGTGAGAGCAAAGCTGGATTCCGTTGGGGCTCTGCCACTCACCAGCTGGACTACAATTTGAAGTCTTCAGTAGGAATATCCTAGTGCCATGCACCCCAAACATGTGTCAAATGCCCACAGAGAGGGAATGCGGAGACTGCACGTAATCGTTCCACGTGTTCTAGCCGTAACTCAACATGGGAGCTCGAGCGTGCCCCGAAGGAGTTTTAGGAAAATCGAAGTGTGGCCCTCGGGTGGATGGTCTGGACTTCCCACAAGCTCCTTCTCCACACCACGCCAGTTCCCTCCGCCTTTCCTCTCTGGGCCACGTTCTCCTGAGGGCTCACTTCCTCCCACACCCCCAGGGCTGCCGCTGCCCACGGCTCGGCTGCACTGTGCGCTGGGAGCTCTGCGTGCCTATGGCCGTGACTTGAACCAGCTTGGTCCCCAGCGCATGCTCCTGTGGGAGGATTCGGAGTCTGTCAGAGGGAAGTGCTAAGGAGGAGGGGTTTTGGGGTTTTGATTTTGTTTGTTTGGGGGTTTTTTGGCTTTAAACAAGAGAAATTTATTCTCACAGTTCTGGAGGCCCAGTGTTTGAAACCCAGGCAGGTATTTGACTCTTGGTAGAATCCTTTCCTTGCTTCTTTCCGGCTTCTGGTGGGGCCTTGCAGTCCTGATGTCCCTGGTCTTGTAGCTGTTCCTCATCTCGGCCCCTGCTGTCACAGTGTTCCTGCTGAGTCTATCTTCTGTCTTCTCATGACGCCTCTTCTTATGAACATACAAAGGACCAGGCCTACACTAATGACCTCATGTTAACCATGCTAATAAAGATCCAAGGAGGTCACATTCACAGGTCAGTAGTTCACCTTTAACAGTGCTCATTCAAATGTTTAGGTGAATTTACATGTAATTTTTTAAAAAAATTTTACTGTTTTATTCAGGGGCTCGAACTCAGGGTGTATGGACACTATCTTTTTACCTTTTTTGCCCAAAGCTTATGTTCTACCACTTGAGCCACACCTCCATTTCCACCTTTTTGGTGGTTAATTGGAAGTAAGAGTTTCAAGACCTTTCCTGCCTGCCTGGGCTGGCTTTGAACTGTGATCCTCAGATCTCAGTGTCCTAAGCCACCAGTGCCTTGACATGTGTGTGTGTGTGTGTGTGTGTGTGTATCATTTATTTAAAAAGTCAATACCAATTTGAACTTGGCTTCTCAAATCTACAGTTTCTCAAATTTTGTAGCATATTTGGCAGATCACGTCACAGTGTTATGATATTCTAGACACATCTCCAAGAGAACATTTGACTTAATCAAGTTCAATACAAGTACTTCCAATATTTAGAGAAATATTAACTTAGGTCCCATACACTCTTTTTTTTTAAACTATGTTTAAGTTTGTAGTTCCCATCTGCTATTATACTCAAGCTAATTCAGAGAAATTCCAGAACTAAAATGGAAGGAAACATGGCAAATGCTCTCTCTTACATGATATACAAGACCAGCCATCTCCAGTCCACATGCAAAAGGCTGAGCATAGGCAGTTTGGCGTTTTGGTCAAACCATAATGAAAAGTTCACCTAATCAGTGAATATAGACAAAGCACCAATTCACTACTAGCATAGCATTAGGTGCTTAGCCACAAGTAGTTTGACACAATAAGTCATGTTTAGTACATATTTAAGACTTCCATTCACAAAATTCTTGGCATCATTGAGTTCCACAGTTTTTATTGCTCTGCGACCTGAGGTTTGTGTTGTCTCTCTTTTAGTCCTAAGAGCTCTGTTTTGAGTTCTCCATGCTTTGGTGGACTTTCACGGCTTGTCAGGTCGGGCCAGTAGTAACTGTGCACCACTTGGGCACTGGCACACATGGCCAGGAGGCTGGCCGCTGCCATTTTCAGATAACTAGGCCAGGACATGCCCGCAGGCATGGTGGAAGGCTGGCAGGAGGGAAAAGGGGCAGTGTTAGAAGGTTCTGGGCCCACGATCCACCCCACAGCTATAGGGGCTCGGGGTGCTCTCCTACCCCCACGCACGGAGGCCTGTCTTCTCAGCCATGACACGAGGTCACTGA
The DNA here is from genome assembly GCF_023159225.1 of Perognathus longimembris pacificus. Taxonomy (NCBI): domain Eukaryota; kingdom Metazoa; phylum Chordata; class Mammalia; order Rodentia; family Heteromyidae; genus Perognathus; species Perognathus longimembris. The sequence goes on along the minus strand of NC_063169.1, from coordinate 9,210,095 downwards.
GAGGACGGAGAGTTGGCAGGGGACAAATGAAACCTTAGGGCCTTGATCGGTCAGGGAGGGGCGCTCCGCGTACAGAAGCTCGGCTCCCCTCCCCGCCACTCCGGCCCCCTTGTTTTTTGGGTTTTTTTGGACAGTCCTGGGGCTTGCTCTCAGGGCCTGAGCACTGGGGCTTCCTTTCCTCAAGGCTAGTACTCTACCACTTGAGTAACAGTAACATTCCTCCCCCCTCTATATTTCTGTGGTGCTGAGGAATTGAACCCAGGGCTTCATGCATGTTGGGCAAGCACTCTACCGCTAAGCCACATTCCCAGCCAGGGAGGAGGATTGTGTTGTTGTTTTGATGACCTACCTGCTCTTCATTATCCCAGCATGATGTTCTCCGTGGCTGTAAACCATAGAGCTATATGCACAGGAAAATCAGACCTGAACTGAAACCTCCAGAGTTGTCAACCTAAACAAGTCTTTGTGATTTTCAAGATGACCGTTTATATTGGTCGTGCGATTTACATGCTGAGGACACAGATTCAATCCTGAACCCTAAGAAGCAGCTCCTCACGCTGACAATAATGCTGATATCTAATGTGAGGTTAACTCCAGGACACTGCGCCTCCAACAACCAGTCTAAGGATGTCTGGACTTTGGCCGTGTCTGGGGCCTCCATCCTGTGGCTCTTGCCTCATGAGTCCAAGCATCCATGCATATGATAGGCATGGACAAAACTCACTATTACGCCAGTGGCTTGTAGGTCAGAAACATGGTTTTGTTCTAAGCATGAGTCCTGCCTACAGGTCACAGAGGGGCTTAGTTTGTGTGTTGGATTGTTTGGTACTTGTGCTTGAATTTTCAGGGCTGATTTGCTCATGATTGGGTCCCTACCATGGGAGCCTCATGTTGAGTCTTGCCTTTTGTAAGCCATTGGAGATTAGAGTTTCCCAGGTTTGTCTGCTTGGGCTCATGAAACCCGAATCCTCAGACCTCAGCCTTCTGAGTTGCCAGGATTATAGGTTGAAGCCCCAGGCATCTGGCTTTGGACAGGGTATTGAAACAATGCCCATGCTTAGGAGAAAATGGAAACACAGTGCCTAATGATTTTAGGCTGCACAACCCAGGAGAACCCATTCATGCCCTCAAGTCCTTCTGTGCCAACCCAGAGTGCCCACGCAGGTGACTCGAATATGGGGACAGTAGCTGTTCTTTGACTCCGGTCTCCCCTGCAGCTTCTTTGCCTTTTGGCTGACCCTGTGTCACTTCTCAAACCTGTGTCAGCTGTCAGTTCATCTCTAGGCCCTTTTCCCAGCTGGCCCCTGCCCAGCACTTAAAAATCTCGCAACTTCTCTGAGTTTCTCTCTTACGAGTTGACGAGCAAAGTGGACAATGGGACTGAAGGCAAATGAGGAATCAAAGAGGTATTTTCCTCGCTGGGGATATGGCCTAGTGGCAAGAGTGCTTGCCTCCTATACATGAGGCCCTGGGTTCAATTCCCCAGCACCACATATACAGTAAACAGCCAGGAGTGGCGTTGTGGCTCAAGTGACAGAGTGCTAGCCTTGACCAAAAAGAAGCCAGGGACAGTGCTCAGGCCCTGAGTCCAAGCCCCAGGACTGGCCAAAAAAAAAAAAAAAAAAAGAGGTATTTTCCCTTTGAAGCAACTCTTTGAAGCAAATGATTCTTGAAATCTGAGAGTGCCAGTGAAGGCCTGGAAACAAAATGATCAGATGGGAGCCACGAAGCCCTCAGGAGACATAGCCAGAGCTCTGGTCTGACTCCACACAGGGCCTGGCTCACAGGACATCATGATTTCAACAACTGTGGGCAGAATGAGGACAAGCAGATGAAGTTAGTCTTGGCCCTTCTGAAAATGGTAAGCAGGCCACACTGGATAGAGATCCCATTTGGGACTGGCCAGTGTCAAAAGACTGTGAACCTAAGATCAGATGAAAGCAGAAGGAGGGGCAGCAATGTGAGGGATAAAACCTGCCTGTGCCAGGTCTCGCTTCCCCGACTCTGGTCAACTGCACACACTTCTGCAGAAGTGACATTTGCCTTGTGGAGATTCTAGAATTTGTATCCCATTCTGTCGTGACTTCAATACATCCCAACAATTCATGGTTCCCAACAATTTGACAAAATGATACCTAGCTGTATGTCCCTTCATGTTTCACTGTGATACAGTGAAATTCGCAAATGTCCGATTGGTTGCAGGAACATGTATATGCTTTATCTACTGGTGTAAGTAAAAACAGTAAAACCCTGCAAAGGCTGAATGTTGGCTGGGGCACATCTGCACCAAGCTGATGACAACCAATGCTGCAGGAAGCAGATGGATGAAGGTAACATCTGTCTGGTTCCACGAGCACATCTAGTTCTAATTTATGAGGCAGTGGAGGGGAGAGGCAGTCCAGCAGGCCCTCCTTTCACTCCCCTGTTGATTCTGCTGTTCCACATCAATGCTGTCCTTTGAATTGAGCCTGATCCACGTGGATAAAATACACAGTCTATAAAAATAGAGTCAGGATTTGGAAGTTAGTCATAGGTAGTGATAATACAGGTCTCTAGGAAGCCAACTGATTGGAGCAGGATGCTAAATAAATGTGCCTGTTTCCACCCACCTCTCAGCCTAAACCCAAGGGCAGTGCCCTAAAGGACACATGTTCAGGTCAGAGTCAGGCCCAGCATCTTGGCCACACTGCTAGCGCCCCCTCCTCCCTCCCGGCTGCACTGGGGCCAGCAGGGCCTCCTCATGCTGGGAAACAGGAGTGGGGCTGGCTGTGGGCCTGGCTGACAGGGTGGCCAGGGAGGAGAAAGAGCGCTGTGCTCCTAACACTGCAATGCAGCACCTGTGATTGACCTGAGACTCAGCCGCTGCTACCTCAGCCCCAGGAACCCCACAGCTGGCCCCTGGGCCTTAGAAACGGTCTCCCTGCACACTGAGCAGCCTCTGCTCTGGACAGCCCTCCACTGTGCCCCTCATGACTCCCGGCTGCCTCCCCATGGTCACCGGGCTGCTGAGTTCACACAGCCCAAACTGATGGCCACCTCTGAAGTCTCTCAGCTCAGCCGCCAGAAACCCAATGTCCCAGGGAAGAGCTGGCACCGCCCCCTCGGTCCTCAATGCCCCTTCCCCTTTGCCTGCACACAGCCTTGGCTCAAGGCAGACAAGAGATCCAAGCAGCACTGCATTTTGTTTTGTTTTGTTTTGTTTTGTTTTTTGTCCTCTCCCAACCCTGGGTTAGGATGAGGTTCCATCGCGCAGATGCAGAGCTGGTAACAGCTGTGTACTGTAAATGTGTTACTACCCACAGAGCCCATGTCCCTCAAATATTCTTGGCCCTGCCTCAGACACAGCTGTGCCCACACAAGGCTGTACACTTGGCCACTGCGCTGACCTTAACCTGCTCCCTGCACACCAGGGCCTTCCCCCCACTTCCTCTAGGGCGCTGTGAGCCTCCTCCCCTCAGGACCACGGGCTCTGCGGAGTCAGCTGGTGGAGCTCATGGGTCTCAAATCGGGCACTGAGTTAGTGCCTTGAATGATGCAACTGAAAGCAATAACAATAACTATTTATTAAAATATATTGAAAGGTACATAACACGAAGGTGAAAAAAAGACAAAAACGGATGTCTTTCAAGGGAGGGAAAGGATTTCTCTAAGTGTTTGAGCCGGCGCTCAGTGGTGCTCTGGACTTCCTGAGTCCACAACCCAAATTGTGCCCCCAGAGTTAGTGGAAGCACACTGGGGTGCATGTGCTGCAGCTAAGTTGCCCTCTCCACATAAAGGTGGGTCCATATCAGAAAAGATCTGCAGAGCCTGTGGGATCTCTGGCACTGCGAGGACAGCAACAAGTTGGAGTCCATTTGTCCTAAGTGTCAGGGGCAACGTGGAGCTGAATGGTGTGGCCTTGCTCTTCACACATCCGCCACTGGAGGAAGGGGGTTTTCGGCACAAGCATTGCTCAGAGACAGCTCCTGATGCCACAGCACTGTGTCTTGTGCTCGTTCCTCCCCTTCCTCCTCTGATGGGAAGGAGTCCAGGGTAGAACTGCTGGACAGCTCGCAGTCGGCAAAGCCGAGTCGAGCTTCTTCGTCCTCAGTCTGAAGGGCTGGAGAGCCTGTCCAGGTTGCAGAGGACACAGACTGCTCCCAGTCAGAAAACCTGAGTCCGAGTTCATCACGTCCTGAGTAAGGTACAGGAGATCCTGTCCCGGTTGCAGACGATGAATTCAGCTCGCAGTCACCACTGCTGTGTCCAGGGTGTTCGTCATTGGATTCAGGTATGGGAGAGCCTGTCTCAGTTGCCGACGATGAGGACAGCTCGCAATCATCATTGCTGATTCCTGGGTGTTCTTCATGTGAGTCAGGTATGGGAGAGCCTGTCTCGGTTGCTGAGGATGAGGACAGCTGGCAGTCACCACTGCTGTGTCCAGGGTGTTCGTCATCGGATTCAGGTATGGTTGAGCCTGTCTCAGTTTCCGACGATGAGGACAGCTCGCGATCATCATTGCTGATTCCTGGGTGTTCTTCATATGAGTCAGGTATGGGAGAGCCTGTCTCGGTTGCTGAGGATGAGGACAGCTGGCAGTCACCACTGCTGTGTCCAGGGTGTTCGTCATCGGATTCAGGTATGGGAGAGCCTGTCCCACTTGCAGAGGAAGAGGACAGCTCGCAGTCACCACTGCTGTGTCCAGGGTGTTCATCATGGGATTCAGGTAGGGGAGAGCCTGTCTCAGTTGAAGAGGACGAGGAGAGCTCGCAGTCAGCACTGCTGTGTTCTGTGTGTTCATCATCGGATTCAGGTATGGGAGAGCCTGACTCGGTTGGAGAGGAGGAGGACAGCTCACAGTCATCTTTGCTGAATCCTGGGTCTTCTTCATGTGACTCTGTTGCAGCAGAGCCTGCGTTGGTTGCAGAGGACAAGTCCTCGTGTAGGAGCCGACCCGATTGTTCGGGCTCTTTGATCTTCAGTTTCGTGGGCACTGTGCACCGAGCGCACCCAGCACTTGGCACCTGGGGTTGGCTTGCAGGAGTCACCGCAGTGTCCCCATCCCTGCCATCCTGCTCTGGGCTGCCAGATGCCACCTGCCGGCCTCTCCAGAGGAAGTGCCAGAAGGTTCTTCTGGGTCCAGCTTGGGCGTGGGGTCTGGGGCGTGGGTTGGTCCAGTGTCTGCAGGTGTCCACCAGGCGCTCCCTGCAGGGTCTCCTGGACTCAGAGCCAGTGGAAACTCGCCAACAACAGGAAAACATGGCTCTTTTCTGGCTACCTCAAGGCACCTTTGCGATTTGTGTCTGGAATGTGGCTGCCTGGAGACCTGGGTTCCAAGTTCTCTTTGGTCTTCTGTCAAGGATGAGGTCACTTCCTGGGGTCCTCTTCCTAAGCCTCTTCCTCCAGTGGACCCCACACAGTCCCCCTGTGCTTCTGTATATTGTATATATGTACACAAACTTATGTAAAATGAATATATAGAGATATAGAGTGCTCACAGGTGATCATCTGCAGTAATGTCTCCTTTCATGTGTCAGTCACTGGAAGGCATCTCATCATAATGGGGTTTTGACTGACACAAGAAAAGAGAATTGGGCCCCTGAAACTCCACAGCGTTCTGGTTTCCAGCTCTGTCCTTCACTCCTTTGTGTTATTGGAAATGGAGAAGGAAAGCTGAGAAAACGCTTGTGTTCAAGAAGGTAGTTTGGGAAGTGATTTCAGAAAGCAGCAATGAGAGACCAAGGAGAAGGAAAGAGAGGATGACATCAGGGACGTGCATGTAGAGGGAGTGAAGATGCATTCTAAGAAAATGCCCTTGACCTCCCAGGGAGAGACTGGGAACTCTATGGAGTTTGTCTTGAAATTGTCACTCCAAGAGAGAAAGGACAGTATTCCTCCTGTGACTCCCATCCTCTCAGGTGGAAGGCCTTCACCACCCCACACGTCCCCTTGCAGAATCTCTGTGTGGTGGGCCAGGCTCACCCTCACATGAGTTATTTGCAAACCCCAAAGTTGGCAAAGAGAGTCAGTTAGAAGTCAATGTGGCACCAAAAGGTATTTAATATTGAATGCATGTAAATAGATATCCCAAGAGGTTTCCATTCAACATGTCAGATTAGAAGTACACCCCTTCATTGCTCTCCCCCCAAATCCCAACCCTGCCCTTCCGCTCAAGTTGCTGTCTCCATTTTCATATACATAAATGCATATCTATATATCTATGTATGCATATATATATATGTGTGTGTGTATATATATATATATATATATATAAAACTCCATTGACAGCGGTCACTCTATTGAGTGACTGCAGTGTATTTTCTCTCCATTAATCTCTTCCTCTCTCCTTCCTAACAGCACGTGTATCTGCATCCTCAAGTGGTAGAGTGCCGGCCTTGAGCACAAAAGCTGAATGCACAGCACTGAGTTCCAGCCCTAATACCTGACAAATGGTCACTTCAAAAGGCTCCAGAGAACTAGGAGATCATCAGCTAGAGTTGGCCAACTCCCTGTTCCAGCCTGGGTGCCTTAGGAAATCGGTGTCATTGGAGTGGTGTGTTTGCCTGTGACTACAGTGAATGAACACAAGGTAACAGCCTTATGCCATCTGCTCTGCTCTGGCTGCCTCATCTCACCAGCACCTCCTGGCTAAAAGTTCAGACCATTTCATGAGTTCCTGGGCTCCCTCTACTGGTTGAAGATTAAGGGGAGACTACCCTTAGAAAACCCATCAAATTCCTCACTGTCTTCAGTGAATAATTAGAAGAACTAGAAAGAAAGAGAAAACATAGATTCAAAAAATAAATCCAGGATATTCTTCATAATTCAGCTTTGAATAGCCTGAAAATGTCTGTATTAGCCTCCACATGGGTAGGACCTGAGGAATTACGCTTTCACTAGACCAGTGTCTACTGCAGAAGAGAAGCTATTTGGCTCTAAATTGAAGGACTCTGCTTGTAAACCATGAACTGAGATTTCTCCAGTTGGGTAGAGAAACAAATAATCCGTGGAAGGAGACCGCAAGCACAAACCTTCAGGTAAAGAAGCAAATGCCATCAGTGAAGCAATGTTCCCTTTCCTTTCTCTCCTGTCCTTGCTATCCTCTTCCTTGCTCCCCCATCGTGTCCTGTCCCATTGTCTTGTCCTGTTCTATCTTCACTTCTCCTCTTCTTCCCTTATCCTATCCTGTCCTATCTGCTGTCAGTACTGAAACTTCACAGCACTAATACTGTACCACACCCCAAACGCTTTGCTTTTATTAACTCTTACTTTGAGATAGTTTCAGGATAATTGTGCCCCAGCTCCCTCCATTCTCCATTCTCCTTGCTCCCTATCCTGTGTAGATGGGACAGAAAAATCAACTCCTAGGGCCATTCTGGAACAATTTTTCTTCCAGCACAAGACCCAAGGTCATGCTCAGTACATCTTTTGTGAAATCACAGTGATGACAAGTTTGCATCTAGGCCTCAGGAAACTGGGTTGTGTTATCTAGTTTGTCAGAAAGATTTGAATCCAGAGTAGAAGACTCTAAGAATGAATTATCAGTGCCTGAGTGAATTATCTCTGAAGGACTTGAGGGCTAGTTCAGCCTCTCTAGGGTGGGTCTAGGGTGGGGACCAGTGGATGAGCTGAGGGAGAATATAAAACACAGAGCTCGGGATCTTCACCTCTACAGCCAGCTACTTGGACTTGCTCCGTGCTGAGTTAAGCCAGGGTAAAGGACAACATGGACACGTGCTCTCTCAGCATGGGAGCATTGTGGACCGAGCCTGAAAATTTCAGTGCTCCGTTGGTTTTGTACCTGGAAGAGGAGCAGGAGGAGGAGATTTTCGGTAGGTTACCCTTGTGCCATTTCTTGTCTTCACCCTATCCATCTCTCCCTGTGCTACCTCTTTGATCCGAACTGGGGCCCCACCATCGGGGCACCTGACCCCCAGTTCTGTTGGGGTTTTTCCCGTTCTTCTGTCCTCTTCTGTTCCTAGGGCAGGAGGACAGATACCTTCGCTGCATGGAGGAGCACAGCCACACCCTCATTCAGCTGGAGCCCTGGTTCACCGTCACAGGCCACACTCGAGTCACCGTGGTGGGGCCCCCAAGGGCCAGGCAATGGCTGATGGGCATGATATGGCTTTTGGAGCACAAGGACTTTCACTATCGAGCTCGAGGTAAGTGTCTATGACCTAGTTTGCAGTCAAAGCCTTGCTGCTCATACATGGCATCTTAAAGACTTGGACTGCTCAGGAACCTGAGAATCACATGTTCCCAAGCCCCCTGGAGGGCAGAGGCCCAGGGTTAACCATATTTGGAATCAAGTCATTGAGAGAGAAAGTGGGGAGGGGACATACGAATGGGGCCCCATGGGATGGGCTGGAATATCTCCTACCCCTCCCTTCGTTCCCTTCCATCCCCACAGGCTTCTTGACTGGGCTCCTAGACTCTGACCATTCTTCTCCCTGCCCAGGCTACCAGATGCTGCAAAGTGTCCGGAGCCAGCCACTAACCACAAAAGACTTGGCCGCCTGCCTCTGTGTGCAGCTGGACTCCTTGGTGGTGAAAGGCTACCAGGACAAGTGATTCACTTTCCTCAGGCTTCCTCCAGCCAAGTGCTTGCTTGCCTTGGGCTTCCGTGGGCTTCTGTGCACTTCTGTGTCCCTGGAGGACCAGCCTGCTCTGAACAGCTCAGTGAAGACATGGCGCAGACAGTGGTGGAGGGTGACATTTTTGGCTGTGTTGTCTCCCCCGGGAAGTCTAGGCACATAGGTGAGAGGCGTCTTCTAAAGTGTGTATTCTGCTGGTGAAGGAGATCCAGCAACACCCGTGGTGCAATCTGCATTGCCTCGACGTCACTCCCTCTCCCCCTCTTTGTTTCTCACAAGCTTCTCCAGTGCACTCATTTCCCCCAGAATCCCTCCCAACGTCTAACAAACACAGTCTCTTTCAAGAGACCTCAGATTTTCACATTTCCAGATTGTTTATACATGTTTCCGTTTGCAGTCGTAAATCATGTTGTGCTCTTGTCTCCGGAATCAGTGTGCTCCCCAAATGGGGAAATCCTGGCAAAAATGTCACTTTACCTGCCATCTCCAAGCCTCCTGTTCAACTAGATACAGTGACTATCTACCTACCAACTGGAATAAAAATAACTAAGAAGTATGCGTGGTGGATGAGGCCTCTAATCCTAGCTTCTTAGGTTGGTGTATGAAGCCAGCCCATGCAGGAATATTTGGGAGACTCTTATCTCTAATGAACCAGCACAAAGCTTGAAAGGGAAGTATGGCTCAGGAGTAGAGTGCCACTCCTCCAGGGAAAATAGCCGAGCCAAGGCCCAGGCTATGAGTTCAAGCACCAGTACTGCCTTCACCCCACCCCACACCCCACCCCACCCCAAATCAAAAAGCTTTAGGCTGTCAGGAAACTGGCAGGTCACCAGTCCACTGATGAATCTGGGGGAAGTGGCACAGCTGTAGCTTGGATCCCCAAGTTTGAGATGGGGGAACCCACTGTCCCCCCTGGGTGCCCTGGGACACACGTGTCCAGGCGTGTGTGTTTGCGTGTGACTGTAGGAATGAACATGAGGGAAAAGCCTTAGGCCACCCGCTCTACCCTGTCTGCCCCTCTCATCAGCACCTCAAGGCTAAAAGGTCAGAATATTTAGGAAGTCCCCGGGCTTCCTCTAGTGTTGGGAAATAAAGTCGAGAGTCTTTCACTCTTTCTGTAAAGGATCGTTGATGGGTTTTGTGTGTGGATGTTACCGGATATTCAACTCGGTCTTGAGCTCTCCCTTGAGCCACAGCCGCAGTTCCTGCTTTGTGCAGGTTCCTTGGAGATAGGAGTCTCACAGGGGTCTCTGCCCAGCCTGGCTGGGAACCTTGATTCTCACCCTTCCCCTTCCGAGTTAGCCAGGCTTGGAGGTGAAGAGGTGAGTACCATGGGCCCTGGTTTTCCCTTCAAGTATTAAACTTGTGTCAGCGGGATCCTCTCTTCTAAACACTTTCTCCCACTTCTCCCTAAACGTCACAGATTACAGAGAAGTTCTTCCTGGAGAGGAACTTAGTCAGCAGGGAAGATTCAATAATGGAGGAATTCCTCCCAGAGATTTTTGGTCTTTGAGAATTCCTAAATGCCGGTGAAGGGACATGAGGGAATCCCTGCGCTTAGAGCCTAAAGAAAGGAAAGAAGAAAGATCAAGCGTGTGAGACAGCCTTGGCTATGGACAGGCAGGATATTCTTCCTCTCTCTGTCTCTCTCTCTCTCTCTCTCTCTCTCTCTCTCTCTCTCTCTCTCTCTCTCTTCCTTGCTCTCCCTGGCTCTCTCTCTATATCAAAAAAGAAATTCGATTTTATGGGTTACACATGTAATCCTAGCAAATAAAGAGACAGCTCGGAAACCTCTTCATTTGAAGACAGCAGCTCAATAAAGTTGACATAAGAAAGACACAGAAGATGTTCTTATCTGTTATGACCTGTTTTGTGAGAAACAAGAAGGCACTGGGACCCATCTCCACTGTGAAGAACAGTGCTGTGGAGTCTTCCAGGTGGAAGCCGAGCTGCTTACCTTCAGCCAGGCTCACACACCCTATGGAAGGATGGAAGGAAGGCAGGCAGTGGTGGACTTCCTCTTCCTCTTTCTGTGGCCACTTGAACAAGTCCTGTGTGAGGGATGAGTCTAGGGGCGGGCCATGTAGGGGACACAGCAGTGATCTTCCTGCTTGGCTCTGTTCTGATGAGAGCCCACAGCTGGCCACGCCCACATCCTGGACCTCAGCATCCTCTCCTAGTTTCACTGCAGGCACACATGGGGAAAGCAATGTCATTGACTCATCTTCACAGGGCCTTAGCTGTAAGCATAGGGGTACATTCACTCCTTCTCTCTGGAAATCTGTCCTGGGAACAACCCTACCTTTCCTGTCTCCATGCACCTCGAGCCCTTGGGAACAAAGACATTTGGAATGGGAATGGGGAAGGACATGAAGTTGGGTACAGTTACAGTTACATCGCAGCAGCTCAGCTCAGGTCCCACGTCTGTGCTTCCCCGGTGTCGGTGCTGAGACTCCAGCGTGGCCACTCCAGAGAAGTTTCTGAGTCTTGGGCTTCTGCAGCAGGGAGAAGGGACTCCATTCCAGGTGCTCAGAAGCCTCACCAGGTGCCCACGTGGTCCAGTCTCCAGTTCCTAAAGAATACCAGAACAGTTCGCTTGGAGGCAGGGCTGCTAGAAAGGATGTTTGGGGAGCATGGGAATGGGAGGGGCTTGCGAAGTCCTCCTACCCATACCCCATTGGCTCTGGGCAATAGCAGAGCCAGCCTGTCCTGCTGCTAGGGCCCCAAGATGTGTCCCCTGGTGGCCCGGCCTCCATCTTCCCACCACCATCTCCACTGCCTTTCTCCCCATGCAGGCAAGGATGGAGATCTCGTGCCCCATGGTGAGTGTATGTGCGTGTGAATCATTGGGCCCCTGGAGGAGATGCGGAGATCCTGGTGTTTGGGCGGCTTTATCATCAGCAAGACATAGCTGAGATGACCATGAGATTGGCCAGCCACTTCTGCCAGCTCTCCCTGCAAAGTAAGCTGCCCTCCGGGAGGGTGACCCGGGCAAACTCGAGTCCCTAGGGGAGATCTGGGGCTTCCTGGCATTCAGGGCAGTTGTCTGGCCCTCCCAGCCAGGCTGGAAAAGGCTTTCAGGAACTCAAGGGATCTACAAAGTCTCCTGGCCCCTGTGTTCTGGGGAGGCTTCCCGCTGGGGTCACTGTACTGGGATGGAGGGGTTCAGGACACAGGAGCAGCCTCCTCCCACAGCTGTCCTTACAGGTGCAGGGGAGGCCTTGGCCAAGGAGGCCGAGGCCCAGCAACTTCCAGATGCTGATTTGGAGGCCAGGAGCCAGCCATCCCTGAACGAGGTGCAGGAGGAGGGGTGCTGAGGGCTCTGGGGGACATCTCCACCCCAATGAGAGCTAGGTGGGTTCAAGTGGAAATTTCCAGAGACTCATTCCTTCTGGAGCAGGCAGCGGTGGGGAGAATGGGGTGCTGGATGTTTTGTAGTACCTCTAGGAATGCAACAAAGCAGGAATGTGAACAGTTCTCACAAACAGCAGGCGGTCCCCAAGGCTTCCTCCAGCACTGAGGGTCCCGGGAGCCTCTCCTGAGGCGGGTGGAGCCCCTTTCCTTGCTGACCGCAACAGTTACTGGCTGTCC